>NC_133209.1:32216408-32268908 GCF_958299795.1 Porites lutea
TGCCAAGAAACAAAACTGGACGGTCACAAAGACAGAAAGAGAAAACTGAAACAATAGCCAAAATAACGGAAATTAGCCAAAGATTGATCTCAAATTATTACTTTCGTGATTTAATTAATCATCTTGTTTGACCAGATACAAAACATTTAACAATATAAAGGTTCTTTCTAAAGTGCTGTGGATAATGAATTTATACTGTTTACTTTAAGACAAATGGTATCTAATTTTCCAGAAATGTAAAGATTAACAGATAGAAAAGGATCTTTGATCATAACACCAGGAAATCTGCCAAAAAAAGCTATGACATTAAACTCACCCTCACAACTCCTGAGCGATAATAAGTTCTGAGGTTCTTTTGACCTTGAGTGTTTTCCCAGAGCTACTATAGGTTAAGTCAGCTAGTTCACAGAATGAAGCTGAGTTATAAACTGTCAAAAACACAGATTTTAAAAATTTGATGATTTGAAGTGGAAACAGTGCTAAGGAACAAACGACAACCTGTGTAATAAAACAGAGAAAAATCCCTTTATTTTAAGAGAACTGCATTCCTGTTCTTTTTGTTGGGTGATGTAAGTTCTAACGGACCGGAACATATCTCGGTCAACTGAGAAAAAATTTTCCGATCTGAGTCACCGTGATCGTTAACTATTTATATTAAACCACAAAAAACAAAAAAAAACAAAAACAAAAACTTCAACGACAACAAAATCAAACGGAAAAAAATAACAACAACCAAAAAAACAAACAAACCTATAGGTTGGTTGCATAGAATCAGTTTTCACGCTGCGAGAAAAAAACTATTGTTTTTAGTCAAAATTAGAGGGTCACTTTCAGACCTTTTTAAGAGTACTAATAAGCTAATAACGTAAATCATAAAACTACATGTTTGTCTGCTTCTCAGTCACTACCACAGATAGAAAAAAAATCGTGATTTAAAAATAGTTTTACTGAGCGAAAACACAAAAACGCAGATTTACTTTAAAATTTTAATGACTTGCACTGCAGCGAAATCAAAGTGTTTCGGGGACAAAAATTTACCTGCACAACAGCAGCCGAATATTTTAATATATCTGTGTTTCTTTTTATTTGGTCGTGGATGCTGTTAACCGACCGGAAAATTATCTCTGTTGGCTGAAAATCATTTTCCGACTCAGAACTGATCTGAGTCACCGCAATCAATTATCTGTTGATATCAACTTAAAAAATATATAACAGAACTGGAAAACCCTCTGTTGCGCTAAATTATATAATTTTCACAGTGTGGTAAACAACTGTTTTAGACAATATTAGAGAAGCGAAATTGGAGGGCCGAAATTAGCTTCAAGACCCTATAAGAGTAATCAGCTAATAACTTAAATGGTAAAACTTCATATCTACAACTCTGTCACTAACTGGCATGCTTAGACATAAAAAAAAGTCTTCTTTAAAAAGTAGATTTAAAAAATTTAAAGACAAGAAAAGAAAATTGATCAAAAGAGATCTTAAAATTTTAATGACATGAAGCGAAAACAGTCGAAAGTGTTACTAAAGAAGAAAACGTTAACCTGCATAGTAAAGCAGATATGAATATTTTAGGGGACCCGCGTTCCGCTTCTTTGTCTTTCGGGTGATGTAAACTCTAAGTGACCAGAATCGGGGGTAGAAGCGGAATCATTTGAATCTTGATATTCATGATTCCTGTCGTTTTTACCTCAATGATTCATGATTCCTACAAGAATTTTCTTCCAGATTCATGATTTACGAAGACTTCTGATGATATATTCATTAAATGAATTTCTCAGAGGCCACTTTGTCTCGTTTTGCATAGTCTTTTTGGAGTGTTTAAGCTTCTATTCTAATCCGGAATTATATAGATTTCTTGACCACTGTTTCTCTGTATCATCATCATTCGTTGTGTTACTGAACATTAAGCACCAGTGTCACTGGAGAAACAAGCGGACTATCAGCCCCGAATGCACGAAAAACGGGGGGCATGCTCCCCCGGAAAAAAAAATTGTAATTCCCTGGATCGAACGCAATTAATTGATACGTCTATTTTGTTGCGCTTTTCTCAGAGACTCGTTATTCATGATTCCCGAGCCGAAGTACAAAGATTCATGATTCTCCAGTTTTAAAAACAAAGATTTATGATTCCTACAAGTTATGTAACTATGATTCACGATTCAGGATTCCTCTTCCACCCCCGAACCAGAACATTATCGATTTTTGTATCATCCCACCTAGGTAAAAAAGTCCAACGAGCACTGGGCTCCAGTTTAGACTAACAACACAGCTGGAAGTGTTTATATGAAGTACTAGTTAGTATCTGAAGAATGAATGTGCAGCGAAGGAAAGTTGGCTTGACTTCTCTTTTTGTCTTGTTAGGCCATGATCGGGGTTAATTCGAACAACCCTAAACCTCAGGTTAGTTTTGCTGAACTTCAAATTAAACGTATTTAGTTTATAGGTATAGCTTCTTTGATAAAAAAACACATGTATGATGTCAATACCTCACAACAACAACACAGCTTTAGTAAGCTTACAGTCTGTAAGTGTTAAAATAATATTCATCGCTTCTCATAAGTCTCTTTATTCTACGTTGGGGTGGATGATGCATGAAAATAACTTTTCATGGAACTGAGAAGTATACCTGAAAACGACCGCAAAGGTACATGTAGATGGCGGTGTAAGTCTGTTTTGAAATGCCGTTCCTTGCATTCTATATGATCATTTTGATAGCCTGATCTGAACATACATTATTTGGCCTGGGCAACTCACACGATCGAAATGATCCAGAAACCTATTATTTGAATGAAAGCAACGCTTATAAAGAACCATACACTGATACATGCAGATCCCTGGTCGTGGAAGTGAAGACCAAGTCTTGTCTGAACTTGTGTAGAAACTTATTCACTTCATTCACATCAAATTTAAGTAACATTTTTTAGTTAGCCTGGTGCATTGCTGGCGTAATTTAACTTCGGTTAGTAATGTCTGTGAAGCAGCACCAAGATCCTTGTTCTGTGCCCAGAACAGACTTAATGTATTACGGGAGGTGTGTTTTGAATTTTCTTTAAGGCCATTTTTTGTGGTGCATACTCAAATCCTGGTACACACAGGTGAGGCCCAGAACAATATTATTTCAGTGCTGTTTCACAGACGAACTTAACTAGAGCTTAGTTCCATTGGTGCCGCAAGCTACGTTTTAGCATGAACGTTTTACTTATGGTGGGATTACATGTACAAACAGTAAATATGTGACAAGTTTTCCTTTTTTCCAGGAAGTGATCAATACTGCTTGTCAAAGATTTCTGAAAAGAAAGCGACCAAGCAGTGGAAAATGGTATGAAACTCCATAATAATGTGTGTGTTACAGGTGAAATTTTATGTCATGTAAAATTTTCAAACTAGTTTGATTCTCAATTTCCTTTATCTCCTTGGGCTAGGAGATAGAGAAAACTGAGAATCATCCGATATTAAATTAAAATTAACCTGAAATCCAATTGGACCTGTCAATGATAATTTTATTTTTTTAAAACTGAAAATTGTATCATTATCCATACCTGGATGGGATGCTAGTCCAAGGCCTAGCATTTGCATCTGCATCCTTTTGTAGGTACCAAATATTTTAATCTTTTTATGTAATATGTTGTTACCAAGCAATTCTTTATTGCGGCTCACTACAGATCCTTGAGAGCAGAACCAGTTTATGTCCCAATCTTTTAATAGTTTTCAGAATCCCACAACTGAGCTTCAATCAGCACTGGAATTGTTTATAAATGTTTTCACCTTGTCATGGTTGAAGTCATGCAAGATTATTTTGCAAAACCAGAAAATAATTATGCATCCCTAGAGTCTTTAAGTGGAACCCAAGGTTTTTCACTGGTGTGGGTCACTGTTAAAAAAATTATCTTTAAAAATTTATCTTTGTTGTTTACCGTATAAAAGAGACCTACTGTTGTTTGTCATAATTCAAGACTGAAAAAATCATGACTGCAATCTAAAAAGGAACATGTGTCATCCTTGTGTTTTTCTCCGACTAATTATTTTCCAGGCAATCTTTGGAAGAGCGACTTCTAGATTGTTACATTGAATCATATGAGGGTGCTCCTAAAGATAAGGTTTGTTTCGTTGTTGCTGTTGCTAATTATTTTAATCTTATCTTTATTAAGCCAATGACACACAGTTCAGTGCCATTCAACATTTTCTTCAGGCTCAAGAAACCTTGAGTGCATGACTTTGTTGTTCAATAAGTTGCAACATGTGGAATGGCCTATTTCTGAATTCAGTATGGCATGAAGTTTTTAATATTTGTTATTTCAACATTTGTTGAACAAGGGCTGTGGGGTGTGAGTTATCTGGGTAACCATAAGTGGTGGCCGGTCACATCTTCCTGTCAAATAAACGTTTTCTTGGACACAACCCATTTTTGCCTGATGGTCACCAAAAAACAGCAGGATTAGTTTATGAAAAAAATGATCCTTATTATTACAATGTTACATGTATTTCCACTAATAACAAGGACTGTGGAGTAGGAAATTTTCTCTACTCTAAGTGTTCTTGCTGTAATTATGGAGAGTTTCGGCTTACAAAACTTCAGTTGCTTAGTGTCACCTCATGATTATGTAACTCTGATCTCTTTCTATTCACAGCGTTTCTGTCATGGTGTAAGGTTGCTAGAGAAAGTTGTTCTTCAAGACAATCTCTCAACACTTGTTGTAAACTTATACCCGAGAAATGAAGGCTACTCCCTGATGCTTAAAGGCAAGATTAGTATTCCCTCTGCCTTATCTGTCAAGGGCCAAAGATTCATAGTCTTTAATAGCTAGCCTGCGTTGCAAGCGTTTCCTCGTGAGGTTCGTCTAGAAAGCTGAGACAAGAGCAAAAAAACATGAATGACGGGGGAGGGGGAGGGGAACGAAGGAACCGCTTGCCCGCAAACCCCACGATTTTGAAAAACTGCGTTCGCCCACAAACACAGCTTCTGATTGGCGCGGTGCGGGTGGTGTTGATTACTTAGCATTCGAAACATCAATCAAACCAGGTATGCTTTTGTTTTCGTGCGTCACAGATCTGGTCTGATCTGATTTGGGGTCGCAGATTACAAATGCTTTGTACTGATAATTATTGGAATCGTGTTTGTGCGAAGGTTTATGAGATCAGAGTCGTCAAAGTGTAATGGGAGATCGAGCAGTGGAGACTAGGGAAGGCTAATTTATTGAGAATGACGGCGTGCAGATCTGACTGGCAAAAATGGACTGTTTGTTGGAGATAACATCAACATAAATCAGAACATCGGTATTCGACACTAGCTAAAGCCGCCATGGACAAGCGATTTGTCAGCTTTTTGAAATAAAAAGATTCTTTTTGTTTATTGGAAATTTAGCGGCATCTATTGCAGAGAACGTTTCGACACAGGCTGAAGAGCAGCCGCTCCGCAAAACTTATACCCGGCGGAGTGAATTGTTCCGGACAAATCATTTTTGACGTGTCGACAAGGTTTCAGACGAGATAAAGCCACACAATAAAAAACAAGAAATTCTGCAGCAATCGCTCATAGTTTTAACATTCTTTTATCGTAAATCTTTTTTATTACAGTTCTTGCAAAAGCCTGCAACATGTTCTATTAGACAACAAAGTAATTTTACAAATCTGGTAATCCAGGGGTAATCTGTTCGTTATGTTTCTATTTTGACGAGCTGTCAATTTACAAATGAACCGAACCGTGAAATATCAAGGGGCGTTTTCCAGAATCGCGGGGTTTGCGGGCAAGCGTTTCCTCTTCTCCCCTCTCTCTCCCCCTTCAACCTTTCTTTTGCTTCCGCTCTAACTTTCGCGCAATAACACGATTGGAAACGCTTGCTACGCAGGCTATTTAATAGCTGGCAAATTTTTTCCATAGATGTACCAATGTAAGATTCCCATAGGCTTTCTAGTCATGAAGAAAAAGCTTATGGATAAATTCCCTTTGATTTCTATAATGTGAGATTTCAAGGAAAGCACCAGATGAGTTTGATCAGCCACATTAACTGTTTCATTTTTTCATCTTTTGGCTCGAGTCTTATTATTTACTTTGCAAATTTTTTGAGCCAGTCACATATAGATCTAAAGAAATCTTCCAAGATCTTTGGATGATGAAGTCCTCTACAACATATCTTGCCTTCACTCTGAGGAGAAAAATAACAGCTTTTTGTCTCAAAAAATTTGTGTCCATTTCAGATCTATAGTAGAACTAAATTCTTCCATCAGTCCCTGTGAATTTTTTTCTCACAATAATCTCTTGCTGATTTTCAATTATTTCTGATCAACAGATTCTGAAACTGTGCGACTTCCCTATGAGGTAAATGAGTTTTACAGTTTTTGGTGGTTTTGCAAGTTGATTGGTTGAGATCATTGCAGCTACTGTGTAACTTACATTGGTCACATACATGTTCATTCTTTACTGGCTCTCTACATGTACCATCAAATGTACACATGTGGAATAAGTGGAGTAAAAAAGGCTTACATTTTATCTTTTCTAAAGAAGAAGATGAATGTAGTTCTAAGTCAAAAAACACATACATGTAAACTCTACAGATATAGGTCACAGAGTTCCTTGGAACCCCATCATTAGTGGTTACCTGAGTTATACAGTCACCATGTTCCTTATTACAGCCACTGTGATTCGTCCCAGGTGACAAAATCCTCTAAATGCAGCCACCCAGCTATAATGTTAACCAATTCACCTCAGGAGATGTGCCTGAAGAGTAGCATTCGCTGTTTACTGTTTGATCCCTTTCTGGCCAGAAAGAAAGTCAAAATCAATGTTCTCTTAAGTTTCCTGTTTCTTTTGCTTTTCTTTCTCACCTTTTTTTCTTTTATTTAACATCTCCTAAAGGAGTCTGCTGTTCAGTGCTAATAATTTTATTTGTATGGGTCAAAGTTTCATCAGCTGGTGATCAACCATAGCAGATAATATTATTGATACAAAATAATGTCTCTTGCTTAAGATATAAATTCATTACAAGATCAACTGTGTTTTTTTGATTGATTCCATTCTAAACAGGAGACTGAATTTCTGGATTATCTTGATGCACAGGAGGTAATGGGTGATTCCAGAAAATATCCATACCATACCACGGGCGGCATCTTGGAATTCCGAGGGAGAGGGGGGGTTTCTTGGACTGGAATTCCGAAGACGTGGAGGGGTAACGCAGTTTGGAATTCCAAAGGCATGGGGGGGGGGGGGGGGGTGTTTCAGCTCTGAATTCAGTGAATTTCCAGAGGAAAGATGTTGAAAGCTCCGCTTGAAATCGTTGACCTGTTAACATTCCCAGTTTGTAAATGAAGCACGAACCGACCACGGAAGAAGTATGCGTTCATGCAGATGGGTAAGCAGACGGGTTGTGCAGCAAGCTCCACATCAAAGAGGCCTTAAAGTTGATGAATTAGTCAACTGATTAATAAAAATATAACCAAGTCGGTGTTTCTCGCCGATTGTGGATTGACAATGTGTTGTTGCGTGCTGAAAACTCGCACCAGTCTCTCGTTTCCAAATAGAACGCCTGACAGATTTTGTATTTCACGCCGATTTTCACGCCAACATGTAGGTAGTAAAATCCGACAGCGTGCCTTTTGATGCACTGTTTAATTCAAAACTGTTTATGCGCAAGTGTTTTGATCATTCAGTTCTAAATAGTTATTTTTCCTCGAAATAACTATTTATTCCAGGAGCTGATATCCTTAAAAAATTGTGAACAGAATTCTTTTGTAGAGGGAAAAAGTGCAAGTTTCTCGTTCGTTTGAAGATTTATGCAGACAAACAGGAATTCCAAAGGGTCTGAAACAAAAGTGGAAAATTCCGGAGGAGAGGGGGGGTTAGCGATTTTAGAATTCGGAGGGCAAGGGGGGGATAAGCATTTTGGAATTTCCGAGGGCAAGGGGGGGTTAAAATACTCATGCCACCCGTGGTAGGGTATGGATATTTTCTGGAATCACCCAATCACACTAAGTGAAGGTGTATAATGTATATATCATCACTTACCTTTTTGTGACACAATTCTCTAATTATGTTCTTTTTTGAAGGATAAGCAATCTTTCTTTCACAAATAAGGGTTCACAGCTGAAGGTACAGCTTAATAATGAATATGAGTGTGTTTTACAAATTAAACTGTCTTTCACAAGAGGCACACTTCTCGCACCTGACAGTTGAATTTTTCAACTTAGTTAGCTGTCAGGCCTACGAAATGTGCTAAATCAACTCATTTTTGACTATTTGATCTTCTTAACAACCATTTTAAGAAGGATTTCATGTCTCTTTGGAACAGTGTTTCTACCTGAAGATTATAATATATAGCAAAAGTTCTGTATATAAAAAAAACTAAAATAATATTGACGTCCCTTTAATAATATTTCCTTTTCTTAGCTCCCTCCAGTCCTGGTTGATCTTTTAGAAAAATCCCAGGTGAGTTACAGTTCTTGTTTTACCGTGACTTGACTTTAATGTATCTCTATCAGTATTACATGTAGAAGTTAAACTGTAAACAGCTGTAAATTATTCAGATTTTAATCTGGATAATATGACAGTTATGGAATTATTTTGCTGTTCTTACGTACAATGTACACTGCGCTGGAGAACCCTGAAAAGTTTTTATTGTTTTTTTTTTTACTACCAGTGACATTTCCATTGCAGGATTTTGTGTTTTCACCTTTAAAATTTTATTAATTTTCTTGAAATGCTCTTCAAGGCCAACATATTTTACAGTGGCTGTGTTATTGTGGAGGTGAGAGACTACCGTCACAGCCCTGTAGGACATTCTTATGAAAGCAGTTATGTGTTACTTCGGCCTACATATCAGGTAATAAAATAGTCCTGTGGTATTTTGCCGCCCACCCAAGAAAGGCATTTCTTAATTGTAGTGTGTAATTACATTTATATTATTATTGCTTGTCCTCTCCATATTAATCTACTGTAATGTAATAAATGCCAGTTCCGTGGCTCAATATCAGTGAATTAAATTTTGTATTTTTGTAAAACCAAGAACTGTACGTTAATGAAAATTTTTCCAACTCAAACAGTTGATTGGGAAGTTTTGTTTAAATTCACAATATTTTATTTTATTTTATTTGCAAGAGCATTTTTATTTGTAATACATTTACTAGTTATTTAATATTAACTTGCTCAAACATTGTGTAAGGCTGTGTTTTCAGTGTTAAGTACCACCATTATGTATCAATTGACTTTGAGTTGTCATTAGTTTTTTTTAGAGCCATAAGGACTGAACTGCCCGGTTAGCTCAGTAGGGAGAGCGCCGGTCTGCTGAGCGGGAGGCCGTAGGTTCAAACCCCGGCCGGACCAACACTCAGGGTCTTTAAATAACTGAGGAGAAAGTGCTACCTTTGTAATAACATCTGCAAATGGTTAGACTTTCTAGTCTTCTTGGATAAGGACGATAAACCGTAGGCCCCGTCTCACAAGCCCTTGCACATGTAATAAATCTGTGGGACGTTAAAAGAACCCACACACTCTTCGTAAAGAGTAGGGCACGTAGTGCCCGGAGTAGTGGTCTATCTCACTTTCACACTCATGTATGGGGGCATCATCACTCATTCCTTCAGTACTTGTAAACTGCACCTTAAGCAGTCTGGCAAAGTCCCCCAACCAGTGTTGTAAATTATCCCTGAAAAGCCCTGTGGGGAGTGGATAATAAGATATTTACAATTTTCAATTTAACTTGAAAATGATCAATACAGCTGTATTAAGTAGCATCTTTCAATTTTACACCAAGAAACTCAAGCTTCACCAGCACCATTTTGTTTAATTCCCAGACACTTTTATGTGACATCAATGCGATGACAAGAGAATCACCTCACTGGACACAGGAGACTAAATTGCTTCTGGAATCACAACTGCTGTTGGCTACAGAAGGACCATTGTGTCTTGATCCCTCAATAGAAGTCGCACAAGTTGCTAACCAGCTTCAGTTCAATAAAAACAAGTTTAATACCCGTGGTATAAGAAGGTATAGTATAATTTAACTTCCTACCTCCAAAATATGCTATGGTTGTAAAAGCTTGCAAAGATCAAGTCATAAGTTACAACAATGCTTCAGCTTATGTTCGGAGCTCTCTGACCACAGACTTTTTTAATCTTGTGTTCACGCATTGTGACTAAATACATAAATGGGACATATGTATGGGTCAGTTTCTCTGTTGGAATGCTTTTCAGTCTTGTGCAGGATCAATCCTAAAAAGCTAAAAAATAACAAGGAAGCTTGTCAGTCTACAGCAGGTAATAGTGCTACATTGATGCAATGAGGGATGAGAGTTTTGAAGCCTTGCTTGCTCTATCCCTGGTTTAATCCTTTAAGCCCCAATATCCACATACAAATTCTCCAAACTAACCTCCATACATTTCTTTAAAGAATGTGTTGAGAGAATTTTATAAAAGATCAATGCAATTCCACTTTGGCGACCATTTTATCAATTCTCATAACCTTCTCTCTTGAAAGAGGAGAAAATTGATGTTGGTCACCGCTGGGACTTAAACGGTTAACTGCAAACACAGTGTATAAATCGGTCTAGGAAACTAAAATTTTTGTTCGATTTTTGTTTGTATAACTTCTTCTGAATCAGTCACATGATCAGTGGAAAACAGCAAACTTTTTCCGGCAACGAAATTTGGAAAAGATGGGGAAGTTTGCCACTAAACTCGTACATTGTCTACTTTTGGACCAATCTGTTTTTTAGTTCAGGCTTTATTTGACTCCTACTTAAGACTTAATTACCTTATTATATAAATTATGAATGATAGTGGGAGAATTTCATTCTTGATCTGTTTTTATTGCACAGGAGTATAAGACGACATTCTCAAGCATTCTACAACAGAACCGGGCTGTTTTCAATGAACAACGCACCATCTCACCTTAAAGTTCTTGATTTTCTGTCAAATTACAAAAAGCCTCAGCCACCGGTCAATCTTCGGCTCGCCAAGACACCTCAGACCACTGATACGTGGAGACAGAAGCCAATACATCTGTCGCCTCCCTCCAGGGTTGATGTAAGTTTTATTGATAATGTTTAAGTGAAAAAAACCCAGAGCCATTCTCCCCCAATTTCCCCGCACTGTTTAACTAACTTACGAAATTCTCGTTACTTTCAAACAATGTATTTTTCTTAAGGTTTTTTGCATGCAAAGTAAGCAAACTTTAGAGGTTTTGACTGAACTAAAGAAAAGTTAAAACAAGCATGAAGTTTCTTTTTAAGATGGGAAGCTGTGAGTAATTTGTTGGCTAACCTTCAGTTTCATAGCGATTGCTAATCGGTAGTTTGAATAATACCAATCAGTTACAGCTGTATTTGAATTTGTTTGTCGTTTCAGGTTGACTTGTATTCCAAAATGATCGAACGTCCAAAAATGACTGCAGATAATACACCCGAGAGAGTACAAGAGGTAACATTAGAAGGAGAAAAGACAAACAATAGAAATTACTTCTGTCGTGTAACAATCCGTCGCCGACCAACAGATCTTCAGTATTTGGGTGAACTGTACCTTGAAGAAGATACCAGTAATTCACAGGGAAACACTACTTCAACTGCTGATACACAAGACTCGACAAGCCGAGCAGGAAAGGCTTGCCAGTTTTTTCTTGGAAGTAAACTTGCAGCGCAGAAGTAAGCCAGCATTATTTCTCATTTGTTTAACTTTTAGTTGCTTTTCAAGAAACTTTGATCCATGTCGTCTTATTCCTCTATGTGCACAGTACAACCAAGGCAGAATTCTAGGGGTTCCCCTTGACATTTCAGGGGATGAATGGAAGCACGCATTGCATTGGTAAAGCTGAGCTAAAAAGCACAATGTGGGGCCCTTCAATCACTGTCTTGGTTGAAATTAGTTAACCATATTTTCTCCGCTTACACTCCTCCTATTAATACAACAGGAATTGTCTCGAGATTAACACTTTTACTAAAATATTGTTTGTCATGGCTGTCTTTCAAATGGGAAACCAGTCATTGCCATCAGTCATGTGCAACTTGTGTCATTTCGAACTTACAAGCTCGTATTTAAATCATAGTTACTTACTATTGCCTTTAACACACAGATATCTGCAGCAGTTTCAGGACTTGTACACTGAAGAAGGACGCAAATCTGTTAAGATATGTACCTATATTCCTGGACAGCAACAAGTGGCATTAGCAGCCGCTGCAGCTAATCAACACTCTTCTCAGCCACAGACTAACACCACTCAGGCATCAACTATCCCTGCAGTTCCAGCGTCCTCCAATCCAAACACACAAGAACAAAAACAAACAAAACTTGCGATTCCTATGCCGGCTGGGTCTAATACTGTGACTGTACTACAGAATAATAATTTAGCCATGGCGTCGCACGCAGCGTTGCCTGGAAGTACCACGGTAACTCAAGTGCCTGTTGTTCAGAATCTATCGAGTGTTCGCACTTACGGACAGAAGCTGGCCATGTTTCAACAGCGGGGTACGGTAGTTGGCTCTGTTTCAAGTGGTACTGGCGTACCTCTGAGTGCAGCTACTAAGATCTCAACAGCAGGTTGGTCTGATTAATTTAAAATTGACCTGACCCCTTCGTGGATCCTCACATTTCCATGCGATGTTACAAAAGAACTAGTGATAAGTTGTTTTAGAGAATCTTTCGTTGAACAGGTGAACAGCACTTCATAAGAATCCTTTTGGGGTTGTTGTGGCCTATTTTTTTAAATTGACTATTTTTTTAAACAGGAACAGTGACGCAGTATATTTCCACAGCCCAACCTGGAACAGCTATACAAGTCACAAATGTCAAACCTGCAGTACCTGCTTCCTCGGTGATGAAATCTGTTCCAACCACTGGCAGAAGAGTATCACAACCAGCAGAGACTACAACATTACAGTCACCCACCACGCCCAGTGGGGGATATACGGGGGTTGTAGGGGCTTACATGCAGGTATCGTCTACGTCTTGTATACTTTTGATTAAGTGTTCAATCTAAATTAGAAAACCCGCTTTCAGTTGTCTTGAATCACGGCGCTGCAACTGCAGATAAGTTCCTCTCTGTCCATATCTTTTTTTCATGTTATCATCCAATAAAGATATATGAGGTAAAGAGTCCTTATTTACGTCGTTTGCTGGAAAGCAACAAACAGACTAAAAAACCTGAGCCCGCATTTTATCCCCCTCTATATCTCCATCAGTGGTCCGTTTTACGGTATTTAAAGCTACTTCAAGCTAAACGGAGAGGAAGGAACACAAAAGAAGGATATGAGGTCCAACTGGGAATCGAATCCGCGTAGAATGCCGTGCACTAACCAATTGTGCTAATCCTGTCTCCTAATACGGTTTTGTATGTAGCAGTATTTGTCCACCCAAAACCAGTATACGTTTTCTTGAACCTTTTCCGCAGGTCTTTCTATTTGTACTGATGAGGAGAATTTGTTGTAAAATTAAGGCATGAAATCTTTTAATTGATGATTATTTCACAATATTATTGAACACTATTAAACGTTACTTTCTCTTGTTTTCTTAATTAAGTACATGTAGTAATGTTTTCGTGGTTGTTTTTTCAGCCTGTTGTTGGTCGTGGTGGAATGAGTGTTACTGTCCCGGCTGGTTCAACTGTAACAGTAGCTGGTCAGGGAACTCCCGGCATTGTTCCTGTTTCTAACAGTGTTGCCATTGCATCAGGGCCATTACCAGCTCAGTTTATCGCCACAGGTTTGAAAAATGCCAACCAAACCATACAGCAGCGTGCACCAGGAACCCCGCTTACGCTTTTACAGGTACTGCATGTGTCATGCTAAAATATTACTCTCGTTTTACTGTTATAAGTAAAGTTCATGCATTGCCAGTTATCCTCTAGTTTCCTTCGCAGCCATTATTAGGGCAGTGAAGGAGACTACGGCCAAACCCTCTATTAAGCGGTCAACCTCGGGAATTAGCAAGTGATGGTGGCCGCTTAATAGATGTTTTCTAAAAGTAGGCCCAAAATGTGGCAGAAATTGACCTAGAGGGCAAGATTTATCACTCTATTACAATTTATTGTTCACAACAACAATGACGCGAAATATGATAAAAGTATTTGGATTTTCTGAGGAGTTCACGCCGAAACAACAAATTTTACATTACTTTAAACAGTCACATATAGCAATTCATGGAACCCACCGTCTGGCGCCATGCAAAAATGAATAACTGCCGTATAGTGAGTTGGGGGATGGATGCTTTAACTAAGACCCAACTTATGTTTGTTTGTTTGTGTGTGCAGGGTACCTCAACCGTACAAACTCAACAAGCACAGATAGTGCATCAAGCAAGATCACCATCTACAACTTTCACGGTAAATAACTTGCGCATCACTTGATAAATTAGGGCGTCGTAAGCTAAAGGACTTGGGGGACAAATAGGGTTCACTATTGAGGTCACTTTGACTATTACAATAGCATCATGATAGTTAGATACTATATTGCGAGTATTATTTTTTCGATGCTATTGCGATACCGACGTCTGGGAAGAATTAGAAACTATTAACGATGGAGAAATTGTAGTATTCCCAGTACTCGCTCTCTTATTACTTCGGCAGAGCGCGAAGTAAAGGATTCGCGACGCTCAGGAATGTATCAAAGTTACAATTTTTTGACAAGATTGGGCATGCAAAGTCTGTAGGTTTTCGGTTTTATTCGGCTATTTGACGAAGTGAGAGCCGAATTAGTTCGAGATATCTCGAGATCACTTCGATTTCTTTGATTTATTCTTTAACTTTTTCGAGGAAGAAAGAATTATTATTTTGGCTTCCCCGGGGTTTGAACCGACTCACATGTGTGACTCGTCAGATCAGAAAAGACTCTAAGTTGAGGGATTAGCCGATTGCGCTACTGCGACCCAAGGTAGTTCGGGATATGAAAAATAGTTACGAAATTATGCACTAGTTTCGGGACAAGATTGGGCGCGCAAGTTCGCGACTTTTCGGCTTGTTTCCGCTATTTTAATGAAACCGGACTACTTCGTGATATCTTGAGATCACTTCGAGTTTAGTCTTTAATTTACTCGAGGAATAAATAGAGGATATTACGTGGCCGCGCAGAGACACGAAATTTCTCTTCTAGTGGTGAAAAACATTTCACGAGTGAGCCCTCCTTTCGAACTGCTTTATGATGGATTTAAAGTTACAAAATGCTGCACAAAGACATTTTGTCTTTGTTGAGTGTTACGTAGTAAAATTGCTTTCATGCGTTGTGTGACTTTCTCGAACGTTCTCTACTTTTTTGGATTATTCATGAATAATTAATTAGGGCATGTTTACATTCAGCATGAGTCAGCAGATTTGCATCAGTTACTGAAATCATAAAATATGTCGAAAAGCTACTACTATTCGCCCGTTTAGTATTTTCTAGAACCTTATGTCAAACGGTATACAAGTTCCAAGCGAGGTCTTTTGACGAACTAAGTTTTTTTCCCACGAGCTGGACTGCTGTGTTTAGTCAAGTGTGACGAAGGTCGGTTTTCAATTTCTGTGTTTACAAGTTGGCGGAAGCCGTAAGATATCTGAAGTCTAAGTGAGAGTTTGTTACTATTGGTAGAGGCTGTTCAGTTGTAGTTAAGTTCAAGTCAAGTTTGTGTTGGCGGATGCTGTGATTTAAAGCTCTGAAAAGGCTATGTTCCTTTGCTATTAAACTTCCTTGTGTTAATCCGACATTCCTGCGTGCTGATAGTCAGTGAACAATTATCCTCAAAACATTCGAACTTGTAACAGCCAATTCCATGCTCAACGTAATTGACTCCTTACCCATGCCTTACATATCTTTAATCAGTACATGAGACTGCTATGCTGTTTTTGAAGCCTGATGCGACTAAGAAAAATAAAGAATTCTTTTTTCACTGTTTGTTTTGTTAGACTTGTTATTCACCGCCAGTAACCTCATATTTGACTTAGGTCTAAACGTTTAGACCCAAGTCAAATTTAGAAGGATTTGGATGGAGTCATCAGAGCATAACTGGGCTAATATCTCAGAGACAATTTGTCCCGAAATGCTAGTTTTTGGCAAGTAGGCCTCTTGGATGTTGCTCTTTTCAGAATATCCTGACAAATCCCGTAATTTCACAAATTAACACCTTACTCTTACCATATTTCATTTCTTACTATTCCTCCTCATTTACAATTACTCAGTTCCTCAACCACGACGCCGAAGTGTACGCTCCGTAGCGTCTTGTAGTGGCCCTAATTCTGGCCAATTACTAGCGAGAGCTTTATTTCAGGTACCGTAAATGCTCGAATTAGCGCCCAGCTTCAAATAAGCGCCCCGCTTCGAATTAGCGCCCCTCCTAAGGCTCAAAAGTTGTAATAAGCGCCCCCCCCCCCTCCCCCGAGAAAAAATGAGTTCGGTACTCAGTACGATATACGAGACGTATACGGTCTATACGGTTCTTTTAATGAAATGTGACATTGTTAAATAGTATAAACAGTAATGTCCTTTCAAAGTCGCACGGGTTTGCTTCTCATTTCCTTGATAGAAATATCCATGTGAGCACATAGCTGCTTCACTGTATTAAGTTCCTAGTAAAACTTTGCTCCCAATCGCCGGCTCCTTGTTACTGCCTTAAAAGTTCCTGGAATTACGAGGCCATTTTCAAGTTTCCTGCTTCCAGTGACTTCAACTACCACCTGATTATCCTGATGAGCTCGTAGAAATGTAAACACGAGGAAGGAAAGTTCAATGGGTACATGTCCAACCAGCTTCGAGTTCGCAAAAAGTAGTTTTCTATAAGGTTTTTGAATTTTTATGTTGCAGTTTGGTTTTAAATAGAAATAAAGATAGTGTCATTTTGAGGCTAAAAATTGATAAACGAAATAAGCGCCCCCCTTCAAATAAGCGCCCCCCTTCGAATTAGAGCCCCCCTTCGAATTAGAGCCCCCCTCTCGCCTTAGAAAATTAAATAAGCGCCCCGGGCGCTAATTCGAACATTTACGGTATGTGTTTGGGTTTCTTACCTGGAAGTGGCCTTCTGTGTATGATTAAACACTAGATAGGGCGGAGAGGATTGGATTCATGCGCCGTTGAAGCCCTTTGTGGGGGAGAGGGGTGGAGTTGATCTCCACCCAGTTTTCTTAGTAGTTCTTTTGTTTGACCCTCCCCCCGCCCTTTTTTTTTCTGTTATCTTGTTCTAGGTCTATCGCCTTCTCGCCTGCGGACTCCCATGTCTCGTAACTCATCTTTCGAGTCCCTAGGCCTTTGTGAAGCGAGCGTCCACGGGGAATGTATTCGTTACTAGTTTACAGTTGAGGAAACGATGTGCCTCTTTTAGCAAGAAAAGAGGACTGCAAGATGTCAGGTTAATTGAAAACTATCGTAACTATCGCACGATGCATCGTTAGTTCATTCTTTGTTGCGCCGTTGAATTTTCTCCCGGCACAGTCTCAGATAAAATAATGTGAGAATACATTAAACTTGCTTGACGGATGCTGTCCTTTTTAACAGATTCCAGGTAACTTGGTGCCAATAACCCACATACAATCAGCTGGTGGTGCTACGATAAGTGCACAGATCCAAACAAAAACCTCTCCTCAAGGTACCCCTACTGGGCAACCAACGCCTATACTGCCAAACACCCCACTCTCCCCTCCCTCAGGGATGACTACTGTGACACTAAACACGAGACCCATATTACCACAGCAACAACAACAGCAAAGGAAAATCAGCGCAGGTAAGCTATGAGACCTCCAATTAGTCAGTTGTGTCTTCACACCATGCATGCTCCTTCGCAAACGTTTCTTGCTACATAGGAGACTAGTGAGTCGTAAAAAGAAGGTTATTGTCTTGAATTCCTGCTTCCTTCAGCTACTTGGAGAAAAGAAGGGTGGTGCTGTAAGGAACAGGTGGGGAGAGGGGAGGGGCACGGAATTAAAAGAATATTTTCTCCCATTTTACCAACTGTGTCAGTAAGGTGAATTTGCTGGCTTTTTTTTTTGTTTGTTAGCAACCGGATCTTCACCAACTGCCATAGCCGCTCTAACATCAACTGTAAATCGCACCACAACAAACCTGCAGCCTCTGGTACCAATCGGAGCACAGTTACAACAGCCTCAGTTCCAAGTTCGAATGGTACAGTTTCCACAACAAAGTGGCCCCGCCCAGATTCAACAGACCATTGTACAATCACCAAGAGGTGCTACTACACCGGTTCAGATTCACACTCAACAGGCTCAAGTCGTTCAAGGCCTACAACAGGTATATCAACGGAAAATAGGACTGCTAATGTCGAACGGTCGATACCTTCATTTTCGTTGGGATGAATCAAATAAGAGAACTCATCTTGTAAAGTACTTACAGACTTGACCGCTCAGTCGTATACCCTTATTTCCCAACCCCCCGTGACTTCTCGAACCCTTGCTTTCTTGAACAGAACCTTTCAATAAATCAATCGAACCTAAACTAACTTTAGTTTTCCAGTCAAACACTTATTTTTTCCCCTCCTCAAGCCCGTTTTTCTAATGTCTCGAGAATTAAGACCAATTTCCTTTTCCCTGTGAGGTTCAAAATGAACGGGATTCCATGAAATCTGATTTAACCTTCAGACTTAAAAGTATTAGATCTCAGGGATGTGCTTGAAAATAGCGTATTTGAATTATCATACCATAAATTTTCCTCCATGTCTTCAAGGTACAAAGCCACCTAGCAAATGATAAGCTTCACATTAGCCTACAATCAGGCTTTTTTTTTTCGAGGGAGAAGGACCGCCCGAACGCAGGTTAGCTTCACAACACCAAAACCTACCCAACCCAGCGAACTTTACTAGCTTTGGTACGGAAATACTAGTCTGTTCTCCAGACCGTAGCGAATAAATCCGCCGCGCTCGGCTATTTCTAAAGAGAAAGTAGACGGTCTGTGACTAGACTTGTAATAAATTGTTACAATGACTTGCCATAATAAACCTTTTGTAACCTTTGACAACCCTTCTTTTGGTATGCATCGAGTAATTGTCCTCTAAAATGCTATGTTGAAAAGTTTTCCTTTTCCGCCAAATTTCCGCGGGGGTTTGTAAAAATCAGACTGAATTACACTAAAAGGGATAATTTTACTGTTATGTAATCTTTTTTTCCGGCACTCTTACAGATTCAAGGCAAACCCTTAGGTACTGTTAAAGTAACTCAACAAACACAAGGAGCCCAAACAACAGCAAGAGCACAGGGAAGGTCACCTGCACAGAGAAGAAAATCACAAAATAAATAAAGACTGAATACTCAATAATATTATTGAAAGTTTAAGTAAAACCCATATATTAAGATCGTCGTGTAAAGCTGCCGGACAAATGATTGTCCTCTGCGGTTATTTATTCAAATACAAGTTCGTCTGATTGTCCTCCATTGAACATGTTATTGGGGGCCAGTCCCATTTTCTGTTCTAATTGGTCTTTACAACCTCAGCGAAAGGAGATGTATAACGAGGATTTTTGCATTGAAGCTGTAACTACATGTTGCCTCAACTGAGATCAACAATAAGACGATTCGAAGCCCGCCGCAATTCTAAAAGTGTGAATCCGTTTCTCTTATGGACATTTGTAAACTCATTCAATATTCGCATCTACATCTACATTTATTAGTCAGCGGAAACTATGTACAGTTATCACGCTAACAGATCATTACGCAATATCATTCGTGTATTGTATGAACAAGGTTATCGTGTATTGCTCTAGACATTTGAGCCTTTCTGTTCATACACTGTTATGTAAAATGGTGAAATAGTCGTAGACTCGTATACCGTAATTACTCGAATAAACGCCACCCTCGATTTAACGGAGCAGATGGAAGCAAAGTTAAAAGTATAAGCCGCACCAAATAAGACGAATGCGGCGTTTAATCGAGGATTATAAGGAAAACTCGGCACTACTTTGTAATGTACATCAACCAGGCAATAATGATTCTCTCCCGGAAGAAAAAACGCGAGACATTGAAACAGCATCTGTCTGTTTTACTTGATATTTAAAAATGATTTGTCGTAATTTTTTAAATTTTTTAAATTTTGAAATTTTGAAATTTTGAAATAAATGCCGCCTTCGATTAAACGCTACGCTTGAATAGCGAAAAATTCTATGAAGTATTCTATATTTGCGTCATAGCTTTTTAGTGACCACATCTCAGTAGTTTTCCGTTTCGGTTTTCGCTGGCTTCTCTTTGACAGTTTTTTCACGTACTATTTTAGAATATATATCTGTTCGGCTTTCCAGTCCGAAACAAAAATAAGGCCATCCGGTGTTGTAGTTATTCTTCTGGGAACTTTAACCTTATAATCAGTTTTTCCAGTAAACCAACCATCCAATGTAAACTGATCAACACGACCGTTATTTCTGTTACATACAAGAAGATTATGATGATCGCCACATTTCTGGAGACAAAGTCCCCTTGGACCCCACAACTGTTCATCACCCTGACCTGGTTCTCTTATCTTATACAAAAACTTTCCAGTATTATCATAAAATTTCACAGAATTGTCATCCCAGTCAGAAACAATGAACTTCTTCTCATGGTAAATACATCCAAAAGGGCCAAGTTTTTCTAGTCCACTGTCTCCAAATTTAAACAAAGGTTCACCATCCCGTGACAAAACTTGTACTCTATGGTTACGGTAGTCAGCTACGATAACGCGTCCTTCATCATCCACAAAAACACTGACAGGATTCTGAAACTCCCCGTCTCTTGTCCCGTACTTTCCAAAGCTCTTCACAAAGTTTCCAGTTTGAACATTAAATTGTTGAATGCGATGATTTAATTGATCCGCCACAAGAATGTTATCATCATTTAGATATGTGACGTCGCTTGGACTGTGTAACTGTCCGTCCTTGTTTCCATGGCAACTTACTTTTCTTAGACAGTTTCCTTCCATGTCAGTTATGAGAACACAGTGCTTTTTGCTGTCAACAACAGCAATTTGCCCTTTGCTGTTTACAGCCAACCCTCTTGGTTGTTCAAAAGTTTCGTTTTTTAATTCAAACTGTCCCAAAACCTGAATGAGCCGTTGTTTCACCTGGACAGTGTTGGTTGAAAGAACCTTCCCATTTATTTTGAATGTGATGTTAAAAGTACCAGGAACTTTAGGTACAAACTTCACTAGTGTAGCCTCTTCATTCTCGTACGTTCTCAAACTTCCTACGTTCTCAGCGGGTTCCACGAGCACCTCACATTGGAATTTGCATTTAACTCTTTGCGATTGTTCTTTAGGGATTCTGGGGTTAACTTCGAACTCTGATTCTACACCAGCTTGGATATCTTGATTCAGTCCCTTGATGATCGGTTCACTTGTTGCTACACAGCCAACGCTTAATTTTTCTAGTTCCAAATTCGGGAAGAACTTCACAAAGGAACTGACCGGAAGTTCTGGGATTGGAACGTTTTCAAGTTCGTTGTAACGCTGCTGTAGTTTTGTTTTGCTTTGCATTATGTCCGAACTGGAGCTTTTTTGCACGAGTTGTTCAGCAAACTCGACTGCTTGGTTGATCTGCTTTAGCAAGGACTGAACTTGTGTCTTTGCCGAGTTTAACATTTCCAATCGAGACACGCGCGTGTTCTCGAGAAAGGTGATAATCTCGCGTTCACTTTCACGAATCTTGGCAATGATTTGTTCCGCTGTCTGAGAAACTTCATGTTTAACATTAGTAGTATTTGTATGCAGCACAAGCTCTGTTTGCTCAAGCTTGAAAATCGCATCGCTGTAAAGTTTGGTCTTTTCTTTTAACTTTTCGGCTCTCTCTAGGATGTTGACTTTCTCGCCGTCCGCCACTTTATCCAGTAGTTCCACATCATGGCCCTCGTGTGACTTGTGATCCGTAGCGATGCAAATTTGGCAAACACACAGTTTGCATTTGCGGCAGAAAAATCTTACAATCTCTCGCTCGTGATACTGCTGCTTGCAAAATGACTGCCTCTTCATCAGGGCTTCGAAGTCTTGAGGCTGGAACTGTTTGACTGGAGTCACCTTGTGTCCTTCTGTGAGGTTTGTAAACAGTTGATGTGCGTTTACACAGTCACTGCACATAAATTTAGCGCATTCGAAGCAGTAACTTATCTCTACGCTCTTTTTCTTGCAAATGCCACAACTGATTTCGTTCCCATCGCCACTCTGTCGAACAGCGAGAAGACTGAGCAACCTGTTATGATGAAAACTAGACGGTAGTTTGTCGAAACAGTTTGCTTCGGGAAGATCGACTTCAGCTTGACACTCGGGGCAGCGAAACTTTCCATTCCTTTGGCTGATCAGTGCGTGTTTCTTCAAACAGTCACAGCAGAATGTGTGCAGGCAGATTATTGTCTTGGGATCGGTAAAACTATCCAGACAGATTGCACAGGTAACTTGTTCTTTGAGGTTTATCAACAGCGATTCCATTGTGAAAGATTGGCAACGACAAAACACACCCTTTCTTCTTCTTTGGGATTCCGGGAAACTTGAACTATCCATAGCGTCACAAATCATTGTGCATGATACCCAAAAACAGGCAGCCAATTAGAGGTGAAATAATATCTACCCTCTGACCTTAGATGCGGAAGTAAAGGAGGGTTTTTTTTTTCCCGCATTGTTTAGCCCGGAATATTGACATTAAGACGAAAAACAAATATAGTCTTATTACAGAAGTGCGGGTATTTAATGGAATTTATTTGCTTGTTTCTTACTTTGAGGGCGGACGAACTTGAGCGTTTCAGTAAACTGAAGAATTAAATCTGTGTCAAAAATCTGAGGTTCAATCTCATCGACTGTAATATCATATACATTTATATCATTACACATCACTTACGAGGCAGTCAAGTACTTGTAACCTCTACATTTTCCTAATAACGTTTTTTAATGATCTTTCTCATTCTTTGATTCTAGTTTGTTTGGTTGTGTTTTTTTTTGCATGTAGTCAGCTATTCTACTGCTTTGTGGTAAGCTTAGTTTTGGCAGTAAACTTGGATCGCCCAGCAGTGAAGACGAGAAAACGAGCGAGAGGAATGGGGAAGAGTGGTACAAACAATTAGTATTCTATGTGTTACTTGTAGAGTTAGTAGTACAGCTATTAAAAAAAATCTGTTTTTCAACCCTGGAGAGGAAGTGTGTTATTTTCAGAATTAAATTGAGAATAACGAAAGGCGGATGGTTTGAGATTTGGGGTTTTACGTCTTATTTGGGAATGAGAAAGAGGAGGGCAAAGAATTATTTTTCGAAAACATCAAATCAAACATCCCCGTCAGAAAATAGAAATGTACATTCCCAAACCAGGTAACTCTCAAGTAATACACAAAAATTGGAAAAGCACCCACGAAGCTTTTGAGGGCGGATCTTGCCGGAGTACTAGTAAGAATAGCCAATATTGAAGGAAACTTACCTGACCAAATACAATTTTTAACAGTCAAATTAAAAGGATTATAATATAGCAGATTAGTAAAAGAGCACGAAATGTTTCTTACTTGACGTTTTACATTATTCTCATAAGTTTAATATTTTCCGTTAAAAATGCATTCTAAACAGGTCTATGAATTTTTTGATTTACCTTATTATAGGAAATCAACGCTCCATGAAATTAAGGTATTGGAAATTAACGGGAAAACGACTTTCGAATAAAGAAAATTAACGAGAAAGAGGAGGTAGAATTTCATAATTAAAAAAAATAAACGCGATTTAGACACAGTTGGTGGTGACAACTGGAACAAATTTATTTCAACACTGGATGCAAAAAAATTCAAAACTGAACAAAACTGAGCTGACATCACTTCTGACAGCGACAACGATGAAGATGAACTCGAAATATTGTAAACCTTCGCCTTAGCTTTTGTGAAAGATGAAAAATAAAGGGTAAATGGAAAGAAAGAAAGCTTGTAGTTAATGTTTTTTAATTTAGGTGTCAAGAATGTCTGGACAGCTTCTAAAATTGGGGTTAAAATACTGAAAATTAAGAGCGCGGAAATCAACGCTGCACTTAATTAACATCGCGGAAATTAACGCTCAACAAAATTGCGAATTTTACCGATTCGCGTTAATTTCATGGAGCGTTAATTTCCTATAATAAGGTATCTATCGATGTCAACACAAGCTGTCTGGATCAGATCTCTGACTTCTTTGCCTCTTTTTACCGCCTTTTTAATACATTCCTGTAATTTGTCATCTGTCAAAGGAGATCCTCCTTTGAAGAAGAAGAAGAAAGATAAACAAACAGTTACTGAGCAACAAAACTGCAACTTAATGTCTCCAGCTTCACCAGGCAGAATTCACCAAATATTGCTCACTACACCTCAGACTCCTACAAGAACCCAAACAAATGCTGACACAGGTGTGTGTCAAGGGAACAAAATGGCCGGGATGAATTGAAAATAAAACTGAGATGGATGGGCATAACGAACATGCATAATATATTAGTTATTCAGCAAACGGATTTAGGAGAACCTTGCAAGACTATCGTTAACATGATAGGCGCGGGAAGAAAATGGCCTCACAACAACAACACTTTATTCCGTTTTTTAAAAAGAACAATATTCCAAACATTGACAAACCACAGTTAGCATAGCTAATCGACGCGGGTTGTCAAAAATAAAACCTGACAAAAATTAACGTTCACTCCTAGTAATATAAAATAAAGGAAAATTGTTACACTGGGAAATGTGTAATATAAACAGTTAGTTGAAAATAAATACAATGCTTTATATGGCTCTTTCAGTTAATTGGATTTATTACATAGGCTTACTTTATATTAGTTGGAGGTTTTAGTCATGACTGCTGCTTCGCTATATATTTTATTGAGCAGAGTGAGTGAGTCAACATAACTTTCTTCGGCGTCGAAATTTAAAAAAGTGGATCTCGGATTTTTCGTTTAAAAGCAGTTCTCAAGAGTCTGCGTATTTCAAGTAGAAGGCAATTTCATGCGGGATGGAGTTTTCATAGGAGCATGTTTCTTTAAAATTTTGTTTAGCTTATTGTAAAAAGTGGAGAAAGATCGATCTGTGTTATTTTGCACGATGCAATCCCAATCCCAATTGGTATGGGCAAGTTCAGCTATGAAATCATTTTCTGGAAAGTTAGAGAAATCACGGTTTCTTGTTTTCTGGTTAGACGTTTGCTCTTTACAGAGTGGAGAATACAGAATTGTGAATAATGATCACTAACGTCGGAAATAATATTCCCACTGGTGATATTGTAATCAAATCTATTGACTAGGATATTATCAATTAAAGTAGCTGAATTATCATGGACACGAGCTGGTTTATCAGTTGGCGGAAAAAAAGAAAAGCTTGTAATGAAAGTAGAAAATTAAGCGCATAGTTACATTTTTCGACTCCAGTAGGTTTATGTTGAAGTCACGTGACCCATGATAAAGCCCGATTTGTTTTGAGGGGCCGATCCTTTCTAGTGCTTCGTCAAAGTCATCTTGAAAGCCTTGTGGTGAATTATGCTTCCTGTAGATGATTCCGCAGATTATATTTGGGCGCCCGAAAAATTGAATGTCAATCCATAAGGCCTGGAAAGCTTCTTCAAAGGTTCGTTCTATCATGTACGTTCAAGATTATTTAAATTATACGGTGCCGACACCTCCAGCAGCTAGAGGCGTCGGAACGTATTCAAATGAGTAACCTGTATCCGATAGTGAATCAATTTGTATCTTAAGGGCTGGGTTTTTTTATGAGACTGGCAATAGATTCAGGTATGCTTAAAACAGGATGATAGAATATGACTATATGGCAGAAAACTAAGTGAGAAGTCCAAAGTGTCGAGGAGCTTAAAACTCAACCTCCATCTTGGTCAACCCATCTCTGACAAACTTACGAACAGGGGTACAATGTGTGATGCTATAAAAAAACTTCCGGCATTTATGTTGCGACCGTTTGGTCGCGGATGAAAAAAAAAAAAAAAAAAACAAGTGAAAAAGAAGCACAGAACCAACGAGTACATAACCAAGTAATCGTCCAAACGAAAGCTGATTCGAAGATGTGCATACGCGAATATTAGAAAGGGCGCGGCTATGAAAGGTGCTGTCCAATAGCCTGGGGCTAGTTGACCAACCTGTTTAGCTAGTATGTTTCAATTACGACGGAGTTTTTCAACAGGTAAGCAACATTTGCCATGATAAACTAAATGTTGGTAAAAAGGAGTTCGTACGCCTGTGCGATCCCAGTTCGGGACTGTGAAGTCATAACACAAGTCAAGTGATTCTTTAACTCTTATTTGATGGCCCTAAATAAGGCGTCATAAAGACTGAAAGGTTTTTATTGCTTAAAAGATGTTGCAGTTAAAATGGTAAAGTAAAATAGTCGTATGGACTCAGTTGTTCGAAGGTCGATTAGCGCTAATCCAGGGTTAAATTTTAACCCGGGTCTCTTTTACTTTTCATCAAAAGCAAATTCTCAGACAATTTTCTCTATTCTTTTTAGAGTAGCCAATCATCAAATTGCTGACAAAAAGAATTAAACTGAATTTGCTTTTTAACCTTTCACATCTGAATTCAAATTTAGAACTACCCCTGGGTTATCTTAACCCAGCTTTGAACAACTCGGCCCTGGTTACTCTGAATACTATTGGTCTGATTAATTGTTTTCTGATTCTGATTACCGTAAGATTCTATTAGTCACGTTCACACTACATCTTCTGATTTTCAGCAGTGCGCGTGAAATGAACTGATTATATAGTTGAATTGTTATTTAGATGACTATAACATATAATTGCCAGAAAATGTGCAAAATTGATATGATAAAGTGTAATATTTTTAACAGGGCACTGAGGCAATAGACTCGAGCACTACTATAGATCACTACTACACTCGCGAAAACGTCTTCAGCACAAACACTGGCATGTCCAATGAACGTTAAGCACTTTTCAGAGCAAATCTTATCTGGAGAAAGGCTGGGCATCGAAAAGTTTGCTTTGTTGACTTCGTTTACGGTGTTAATTTGAGTTTACGTGGAGAACATCCGGGACTTTCCTAGTGCTTGAAGCCAGGGTTCATACTGTAACACTAAACACGAGCCTCATATTACCACAGCAACAACAACACAGCAAAGAAAAATCAGCGCAGGTAAGCAACTAGTTAGTTGGGTCTTCATGTCATGCTACTTCAAAAACGTTTCTTGCTACAAAGGAGACTAGTGAGTCGTAAAAAACAGGTTGTTGTCTTGAATTCCTGCTTCCCTCAGCTACTTAGAGAAGAGAAGGGTGAGGAACAGGTGGGGGGAGGGGAGGGGCACGGAATTAAAAGAATATTTTCTCCTATTTTACAAACTGAGTCAGTAAGGTGAATTTGCTGGCTTTTAAAAGCTGAAGTTTTTGTTTTTGTTTGTTAGCAACCGGATCTTCACCAACTGCCACAACTGCTCTAACATCAACTGTAAATCGCACCACAACAAACCTCCAGCCTCTGGTACCAATCGGAACACAGCTCCAACAGCCTCAGTTCCAAGTTCGAATGGTTCAGTTCCCACAACAAAGTGGCCCCGCCCAGATTCAACAGACCATCGTACAATCACCAAGAGGTGCTACTACACCGGTTCAGATTCACACTCAACAGGCTCAAGTCGTTCAAGGCCTACAACAGGTATGTCAACCGACGATGGGACTGCTAATGTCGAACGGTCGATACCTTCATTTTTCGGTGGGATGAATCAAGTAAGAGAACTCATACTTCTCAACCCCCCGTGACTTCTCGAACCCTCGCTCCCCCCCCCCCCCCCCCCTCCTCAACTCCGTTTTTCTAATCTTCCGATAATTTGGACGAATTTCCCTTTCTCTATATACGAGGTTCAAAATGAACGGGATTCCATGAAATCTGACTTGACCCTCAGACTTAAAGTATTAGATCAGGGAGGTTAGCTTCACAACACCAAAACCTACCCAACCCAGCGAACTTTACTCCAGACCGTAGCGAATAAATCCGCCGCGCGGCTATCTCTATAGAGAAAGTAGACGGTCTGTGACCAGACTCTTAATAAATTGTTATAATGACTTGCCATAATAAACCTTTTGTAACCTTTGACAACCCTTCTTTTGGTATGCATAGAGTATTTTTTTGTCCTCTAAAATACTAAGTTGGAAAGTTTTCCTTTTCCGCCAAATTCCCGCACTAAAGGGGATAATTTTACTGATAAGTAAACTTTTTTCCGGCACTCTTACAGATTCAAGGCAAACCCTTAGGTACTGTTAAAGTAACTCAACAAACACAAGGAGCCCAAACAACAGCAAGAGCACAGGGAAGGTCACCTGCACAGAGAAGAAAATCACAGAATAAATGAACACTGAATACTCGATGATATATTGAAAGTTCAAGGAAACCCCAGATATCCTCATGTAAAGCTGGCGGACAAACGATTGTTCTCTGCGGTTATTTATGAAGGATAATTTGCATTTCTTATATCTTTCATAGTTGCGGTGGCCTGCATGATGGTTCCGCGTACGTGGTGCATGCTAAAGTGGAAAAGGACCGTGTATGACTTGAAGATATCTATACTTTCCATGTCAGTTGCAAAAATTTTAAGTGAAGTGAACAGTGTACAGATGATTTTCGACTTAACAAACAGCGTTTTAGAGCGAGTGGACAAATGCATCTTCTTGGCTAGACTTAATGAGATGCATTTTCTACTTTACAACTCTGTCCACTGAGACTCTGTCACTAACTCCTGTGGTATTCTAAATTTGCACTCGTATTATGTCGAAAAACTGCGAACATTCCGCAGCTCAGAACTTTCTATGAAGTATTCTATATTTACGACGTAGCTTTTTAGTGAGTACATCTCAGTGTTTTCCCTTTCGGTTTCGGCTGGCTTCTCTTCGACAGTTTTTTACGTGCTATTTTAGAATATATATTTTACCGGCCTTCCAGTCCGAAACTAAAATTAGACCATCCGGTGTTGTAGTTATTCTTGAGGGACTTGCTTTAAACTTGTCAGTAGTTTTTCCAGTGAAACAACCATCCAATGTAAACTGATCGACACTGTCGAAATTGCAAACAAGAAGATTGTGGTGTTTGCGACATTTCTGTAAACACAGTCCATTAGGGGATTTCAACTGCCCATCACCCTCGCCTTCTTCTCCTATCTTGTACCACAACTTCCCAGTATTATCTAACACTTTCAAGCAATTATTAACCCGGTCAGAAACAATGAACTTGTTCTCATGGTAAATACACGACCTGGGTGTGCTTAGTTTTTCTGGTCCACTGTCTCCAAATTTAAACAAAGATTCACCATCTTGTGATAAAACTTGGACTCTAGTGTTATGGTAGTCAGCCACGATAACACGACCTTCATCATTCACACAAACACTGACAGGATTGTGAAACTCACCACCCCTTGCCCCTTTCTTTCCAAAGCTTTTCACAAAGTTTCCAGTTTGAACATTAAATTGTTGAATGCGATGATTTACTTCATCCGCCACAAGAATGTTATCATCATTAAGGTACGTAACGTCCTCTGGACCGTTTAGCTCCCCGTCCTTCTTTCCACGACAACCTACTTTTCTTAGACAGTTTCCTTCCGTGTCAATTATGAAAACACAGTGTCTTTCGCTGTCAACAACAGCAATTTGCCCTTTGCTGTTGACAGCCAACCCTCTCGGTTTTTTAGAAGTTTCTTGATTTAATTCCAACTCTCCCAAAACCTGAATGAGCCGTTGTTTCACCTGGACAGTGTTGGTTGAAAGAACCTTCCCATTTATTTTGACTGTGATGTTAAAAGTACCAGGAACTTTAGGTACAAACTTCACTAGTGTAGCATCTTCATTCTCGTACGTTCTCAAACTTCCTACCTTCTCAGAGGGTTCCACGAGCACCTCACATTGGAATTTGCATTTAACTTCATGCGCTTGTTCTTTAGGGATTCTGGGGTTAACATCGAACTCTGATTCTACACCAGCTTGGATATCTTGATTCAGTCCCTTGATGGTCGGTTCACTTGTTGCTACGAAGCCAACGCTAAATTTTTCTAGTTCCAAATTCGGAAAGTACTTCACAAAGGAACTGACCGGAAGTTCTGGGATGGGAGCGCTTTCAAGTTCGTTGTAACGCTGCTGTAGTTTTAGTTTGTTTTGCATTATGTCCGAACTGGAGCTTTTTTGCACGAGTTGTTCAGCAAACTCGACTGCTTGGTTGATCTGCTTTAGCAAGGACTGCACTTGTGTCTTTGCCGAATTTAACATTTCCGATCGAGACGCCCGCGTGTTCTCGAGAAAGGTGATGATCTCGCATTCACTTTCACGAATAGTGGCAATGATTTGTTCCGCTGTCTGGGAAACTTCATGTTTAACATTAGTAATATTTGTATGCAGCTCAAGCTCTGTTTGTTCAAGCTTGAAAATCGCATCGCTGTAAAGATTGGTCTTTTCTTTTAACTTTTCGGCTCTCTCTAGGATGTTGACTTTCTCGCCATCCGCCACTTTATCCAGTAGTTCCACATCATGGCCCTCGTGTGACTTGTGATCCGTTGCGATGCAAATTTGGCAAACACACAGTTTGCATTTGCGGCAGAAAAATCTTACAATCTCGCGCTCGTGATACTGCTGCTTGCAAAATGACTGCCTCTTCATCAGGGCTTCGTAGTCTTGAGGTTGGAACTGTTTGACTGGCGTCACCTTGTGTCCTTCAGTGAGGTTTGTAAACAGTTGATGTGCGTTTACACAGTCACTGCACATGAATTTAGCGCATTCGAAGCAGTAACTTATCTCTGCGCTCTTTTTCTTGCAAATGCCACAACTGATTTCGTTGCCATCGCCACTCTGTCGAACAGCGAGAAGACTGAGCAACCTGTTATGATGGAAACTAGACGGTAGTTTGGCGAAACAGTTTGCTTCGGGAAGATCGACTTCAGCTTGACACTCGGGGCAGCGAAACTTTCCATTCCTTTGGCTGATCAGTGCGTGTTTCTTCAAACAGTCACAGCAGAATGTATGCAGGCAGGTTATTGTCTTGGGATCGGTAAAACTATCTAGACAGATTGCACAAGTAACCTGTTCTTTGAGGTTTATCAACAGAGATTCCATTGTGAGAGATTGCTCAACAACGGAACGCCCTTTCTTGTTGTTTGGGATTCCGGGAAACTTGAACCATTTATAGCGTCACAAAACATTTTGCTTAATACCCACAGGCAGCCAACTAGATTTGGAATTATCTACCCTCTGACCTTAGAAGCGGAAGTTAAGGAGGGTATTTTCCCGCATTGTTTAGCTGGGAATATTGACATTAAGACAAAAGGCAAATATAAAATCTCGCAATAGAAGTGCGCGTTTTTAATGGATTTGTTTTTTGTATATTACTTTGAGGGTGGACAAACTTTGAGTGTTGCAGTTAAGACGAATTAAACGCCAAACTGTGCGACAAAAATGTGAGGTTAATTCTCAGTAATCGGCTGTCACATATCATTTCAAACACGAGGCAGTGAAGTAGAACCTCTGTGCATTTTCCTAACAACGTTTTTTAGTAATCTTTCTCATTCTTTGATTGTGTTTGTGTGTTTCTTTGTTTCTTTTGCATGTAGTAACATGTAGTCAGCTATTCTACTGCTGTGTGGTAAGCTTAGTTTTGGCAGTAAACTTGGATCGCCCAGCAGTGAAGACGAGAAATCGAGCCAGAGGAATGGGGTGGAGTCGTGCAAACACAAACCTAGTTTAGTACTTCAATGTTTCTAGCATAACTCTTAAACAATCTGTTTTTCAACCCTGAAGTGGAAGTTTATAAAGTAAGGTTTTATTTTCAGAATTAAATTTAGGAGAACGAAAGACGGATTTAGAGATTTGGGGAGGGTCACGCGTTGTACGTCTTATTCGAGAATGAGAGAGGAGAGGGCAAAAAAACATAGTTTCGTTTCAAAAACAAACAAACAAATCAAATATCCCCATCATAAATTAAAATGTAGCTTCCCTAACCAGGTAACTCCTTTAAACACCAGCGAAACGTTTTGAGGAGGGATCTTGGAATTACACTGATAAGAGTAGGCAATTTTAAATTTAAAAAATAGTAAAACTGCAGAATAGTTAGCACGAAATGTTTCACGTTTTTCCTCATTCAGTTTAATTTTTTGTTTAAAATACATTCTCCACAGGTATAATTATCTATCAATGTCATCACAAGCTGTCTGGATCAGATCTCTGACTTCTTTGCCTCTTCTCATCGACTTTTAAAAACATTCTCGTAACTTGTCATCTGTCAAAGGAGATCCACCTTTAAGAAGAAAAAAGGAGAGCAGTAACTAAGCAATAAGAAAATTTCACGACCTCAGCTTCCTCCTGCAGAGTTTATCAAATACTGTTCACACCGCTTTCGCACAAAAAAAGGTTGACACTGTTTGAATTATACGGTAAATGAACTGAAATACGAGACTATTTCAGGAATGCTATCGACTCTTTTTTTTTTGGAAGTTTCACAGGCAACTTGGTCAAAATTTGTTTCCCAAAACAGTCCGAAGCCTGATATTTCGTTCAGTCTGGGAAACTGCCCACCTACCCCTCCCCCAAGCCAACATTTTGCCCTAAGTCAGAAGTAAGTGTTAATGTTGGCTTAACGGAGGGGTAGGTGGGTAGTTTCTCAGAACCATACAATGATCCAACAGTCCCTAATAGCAATTTATCGAACCCACCGTCTGACTCCATGCAAAAATGAATGACTACTCTTTAGTGAGTGGGAGGATGGATGCTTTAACTAAGCCCCAACTTATGTTTGTTTGTGTGTGCAGGGTACCTCAACCGTACAAACTCAACAAGCACAGATAGTGCATCAAGCAAGATCACCGTCTACAACTTTCACGGTAAATGACTTAGGTATCACTTGCGAAATTAGGACGTCGTAAGCTAAAGGACTTGGGGGACAAATAGGGTTGACTATTGAGCTCACTTTGACTATTACAATAGTATCATGATAGCTTAAATACTATCCCAATAGTATTGCTATATTAGGACTACTATTATTTCGATACTATCGCGATACTGACGTCTGCGAAGAATCAGAAACTATTAATCATGGAGAAATTCTACTATTCCCAGTGCTCGCTCGGTTACACTGGCCTTAATTCTGGCTAATTACTAGCGAGAGCTTTATTTTAGGTATGTGTTTTAGTTTCTTACCTGGAAGTGGCCTTCTGTGTATGATTAAACACAAGATAGGGCGGGAAGGATTGGATTCATGCGCCGTCGAAGCCCCTCATGGGGCAACCTCGTCCCCAGGGCGCTTTTCCCTGGCTTTGGGGGCGGGGCGGGAAACCCCAAAGCCAGGGAAAAGCGCCCTGGGGACGAGGTTGCTCATGGGGGAGCGGGCTGGAGTTGATCTAACCCCCCTTTTTTAGTGACTCTTGTTTGCCCCTCCCCCCATTTTTTCTGTTATCTTGGTCTAGTTCTATTGTCTTCTCGCCTGCGGACTCACATGTCTCGTAACTCATCTCTCGAGTCCCTAGGCCTTTGTTAAGCGAGCGTCCACGGAAAATGTATTCGTTACTAGTCCACAGTTGAGGAAACGATGTGCCTCTTTTAGCGAGAAAGGAGGGCTGGAAGATGTTGATTGAAAACTATCGCACGATGCATCGTTAGTTCATTGATTGTTGCACCGTAGAATTTTTCCACAGTCTCAAATAAAGTAATGTGAGAATGCATTGAACTTGCCTGACGGATGCTGTCCTTTTTAACAGATTCCAGGTAACTTGGTGCCAATAACCCACATACAATCAGCTGGTGGTGCTACGACAAGTGCACAGATCCAAACAAAAACCTCTCCTCAAGGTACCCCTACTGGGCAACCAGCACCAATACTGCCAAACACTCCACTCTCCCCTCCCTTAGGGACGACTACTGTGACACTAAACACGAGACCCATATTACCACAGCAACAACAACAGCAAAGGAAAATCAGCGCAGGTAAGCTATTAGACCTCCAATCAATTAGTTAGTTGTGTCTTCACACCATGCTCCTTCGCAAACGTTTCTCACTACTTAGGAGACTAGTGAGTCGTAAAAAGAAGGTTGTTGTCTTGAATTCCTGCTTCCTTCAGCTACTTGGAGAAAAGAAGGGTGGTGCTGTAAGGAACAGGTGGAGGAGGGGAGCGGCACGGAATTAAATTGATTGATTGAATTAATTGTCAGGAAGGTGAATTTGCTGGCTGTTAAAAGCTGAAGTTTTTTTTTTGTTTGTTAGCAACCGGATCTTCAGCAACTGCCATAGCTGCTCTAACATCAACTGTAAATCGCACTACAACAAACCTGCAACCTCTGGTACCAATCGAAACACAGCTCCAACAGCCTCAGTTCCAAGTTCGAATGGTTCAGTTCCCACAACAAAGTGGCCCCGCCCAGATTCAACAGACCATTGTACAATCACCAAGAGGTGCTACTACACCGGTTCAGATTCACACTCAACAGGCTCAAGTCGTTCAAGGCCTACAACAGGTATGTCAACGGACAATGGGATTGCTAATGTCGAACGGTCGATACCTTCATTTTTCGGTGAGATGAATCAAATAAGAGAACTCATCTTGTGAAGTACTTTCAGCCGCTCAGTCGTATACAGTAGAACCCTTACTTCTCAACCCCCCGTGACTTCTCGAACCATCGCTTTCTTGAACAGAACCTTTCAATATATTGAATCTAAACTGACTTCACTTTTCCAGTTAAACACTTTTTTCCCTCTCCTCAACTCCGTTTTTCTAATCTTCCGATAATTTGGACGAATTTCCTTTTCTCTATATACGAGGTTCAAAATGAACGGGATTCCATGAAATCTGATTTAACCTTCAGACTTAAAGTATTAGATCAAGGAAGGTTAGCTTCACACCACCAAAACCTACCCAACCCAGCGAACTTTACTAGCTTTGGTATGGAAATACTAGTCTGTTCTCCAGACCGTAGCGAATAAATCCGTCGCGCTCGGCTATCTCCAAAGAGAAAGTAGACGGCCGGTGACTAGACTTTTAATAAATTGTTATAATGACGTGCCAAAAAAAAAACTTTTTGTAACCTTCGACAACCCTTCTTTTGGTATGCATCGAGTAGTTGTCGTCTAAAATACGAAGTTGGAAAGTTTTCCTTTTCTGCCAAATTTCGGCAGGGGTTTGTAAAAATCAGACGGAATTACGTTAAAGGGGATAATTTTACTGATATGTAATCTTTTTTCCGGCACTCTTACAGATTCAAGGCAAACCCTTAGGTACTGTTAAAGTAACTCAACAAACACAAGGAGCCCAAACAACAGCAAGAGCACAGGGAAGGTCACCTGCACAGAGAAGAAAATCACAAAATAAATAAAGACTGAATACTCAATAATATATTGAAAGTTTAAGTAAAACCCAGATATTAAGATCGTCATGTAAAGCTGCCGGACAAATGATTGTCCTCTGCGGTTATTTATTCAAATACAAGTTCGTTTGATTGTCCTCCATTGAACATGTTATTGGGGGCCAGTCCCATTTTCTGTTCTAATTGGTCTTTACAACCGCAGCGAAAGTGAATGTGTAACGAGGCTTTTGCCATTGAAGCCGCAACTACATGTTGCCTCAACTGAGATTAAGACGATTCGAAGCCTGCCGCAATTCTAAAAGTTTCAATACGTCTCTTTCATGGACATTTATAAACTCATTTAATATCTTCATCTACATCTACATTTAATAGTCAGCAGAAACTATGTACTAGGGTTATTGTGAATTGCTCTAGACATTTGAGCCTTTCTGTTCATACACTGTTATCTAAAATGGTGAAATAATCTATAAAATATGAAATATTAAAATATTTTAGCCGCGTCAGATATGGCATATTATTGTTTTTGTTTGTTAGCAACCGGATCTTCACCAACTGCCATAGCCGCTCTAACATCAACTGTGAATCGCACTACAACAAACCTGCAGCCTCTGGTACCAATCGGAACACAGCTCCAACAGCCTCAGTTCCAAGTTCGAATGGTTCAGTTCCCACAACAAACTGGCCCCGCCCAGATTCAACAGACCATTGTACAATCACCAAGAGGTGCTACTACACCGGTTCAGTTTCACACTCAACAGGCTCAAGTCGTTCAAGGCCTACAACAGGTACGTCAACCGACAATGGGACTGCTAATGTCGAACGGTCGATACCTTCATTTTTCGGTGGGATGAATCAAATAAGAGAACTCATACTTCTCAACCCCCCGTGACTTCTCGAACCCTCGCTTTCTTGAACAGAACCTTTCAATATATTGAACCTAAACTAACTTCACTTTTCTAGTCAAACACTTTCCTCCCCCTCCTCAACTCCGTTTTTCTAATCTTCCGATAATTTGGACGAATTTCCCTTTCTCTATATACGAGGTTCAAAATGAACGGGATTCCATGAAATCTGACTTAACCCTCAGACTTAAAGTATTAGATCAAGGAAGGTTAGCTTCACAACACCAAAACCTACCCAACCCAGCGAACTTTACTAGCTTTGGTATGGAAATACTAGTCTGTTCTCCAGACCGTAGCGAAAAAATCCGCCGCGCTCGGCTATCTCTATAGAGAAAGTAGACGGTCTGTGACCAGACTCTTAATAAATTGTTATAATGACTTGCCATATATAATAAACCTTTTGTAACCTTTGACAACCCTTCTTTTGGTATGCATAGAGTATTTTTTTGTCCTCTAAAATACTAAGTTGGAAAGTTTTCCTTTTCCGCCAAATTCCCGCACTAAAGGGGATAATTTTACTGATATGTAATCTTTTTTTCCGGCACTCTTACAGATTCAAGGCAAACCCTTAGGTACTGTTAAAGTAACTCAACAAACACAAGGAGCCTAAACAACAGCAAGAGCACAGGGAAGGTCACCTGCACAGAGAAGAAAATCACAGAATAAATGAACACTGAATACTCGATAATATATTGAAAGTTCAAGGAAACCCCAGATATCGTCATGTAAAGCTGGCGGACAAATGATTGTTCTCTGCGGTTATTTATTCAAATACAAGTTCGTTTGATCGATTGTCCTCCACTGCACCTGTTATTGAGGGCCAGTCCCATTGTCTGTTCTAATTGGTCTTAACAACCCCAGCGAAAGGAGACGTGTAACGAGGATTTGCAATTGAAGTAGCTATACAGCCTATACATGTTGCCTGAAGTGAGATCAACAATAAGACGATTCGATGCTGGCCGCAATTCTAAAATAGCTAGAAACAAACAAGAGAAGGCAATAGGCGTAGTATTCTTCTACCTATTTCACGGGTTAGGTAAAATCACTCTATCATTCGTATTACTTGAAAAGGGTTATTTTGAATTACTCCAGACACTTGAGCCTTTCTGTTCATACACTGTAAAGTAGAATGGTGAAATAGCCTGTAAGTTGGTAATATTGAAATATTTTAGCTGTATCAGATAAATATTATGATGGCAGTTTTTATTTAGAATACATATGGAAAAGCTCACTAAAACACTTCGTAGACTCGCACAGTTGTTTATTTTATTCACAATCTCGCTGGCAGGGTTTTTTTTTATAACTGAGAAATGTGAACACGTCTAAAGTCATCAATTGATAAAGATGTGTTAGCTCTGAAGGATAATTTGCATTTCTTATATCTTTCATAGTTGCGGTGGCCTGCATGATGGTTCCGCGTACGTGGTGCATGCTTAAGTGGAAAAGGACGGTGAATGACTTGAAGATATCTATACTTTCCATGTCAGTTGAAAAAATTTTAAGTGAAGCGAACAGTGTACAGATGATTTTCGACTTAACAAACAGCGTTTTATAGCGAGTGGACAAATGCATCTTCTTGGCTAGATTTAATGAGATGCATTTTCTACTTTACAACTCTGTCGACTGCAACGCTGTAACTAACACCTGGGTTTTTTTAATTTCCACTCGTATTATGTCGAAAAACTGCGAACATTCCGCAGCTCAGAACTTTCTATGAAGTATTCTATATTTACGACGTAGCTTTTTAGTGAGTACATCTCAGTGTTTTCCCTTTCGGTTTCGGCTGGCTTAACTTCTCTTCGACAGTTTTTTACGTACTATTTTAGAATATATATTTTACCGGCCTTCCAGTCCGAAACTAAAATTAGACCATCCGGTGTTGTAGTTATTCTTGAGGGACTTGCTTTAAACTTGTCAGTAGTTTTTCCAGTGAAACAACCATCCAATGTAAACTGATCGACACTGTCGAAATTGCAAACAAGAAGATTGTGGTGTTTGCGACATTTCTGTAAACACAGTCCATTAGGGGATTTCAACTGCCCATCACCCTCGCCTTCTTCTCCTATCTTGTACCACAACTTCCCAGTATTATCTAACACTTTCAAGCAATTATTAACCCGGTCAGAAACAATGAACTTGTTCTCATGGTAAATACACGACCTGGGTGTGCTTAGTTTTTCTGGTCCACTGTCTCCAAATTTAAACAAAGATTCACCATCTTGTGATAAAACTTGGACTCTAGTGTTATGGTAGTCAGCCACGATAACACGACCTGCATCATTCACACAAACACTGACAGGATTGTGAAACTCACCACCCCTTGCCCCTTTCTTTCCAAAGCTTTTCACAAAGTTTCCAGTTTGAACATTAAATTGTTGAATGCGATGATTTACTTCATCCGCCACAAGAATGTTATCATCATTAAGGTAAGTAACGTCCTCTGGACCGTTAAGCTCCCCGTCCTTCTTTCCACGACAACCTACTTTTCTTAGACAGTTTCCTTCCATGTCAATTATGAAAACACAGTGTCTTTCGCTGTCAACAACAGCAATTTGCCCTTTGCTGTTGACAGCCAACCCTCTCGGTTTTTTAGAAGTTTCTTGATTTAATTCCAACTCTCCCAAAACCTGAATGAGCCGTTGTTTCACCTGGACAGTGTTGGTTGAAAGAACCTTCCCATTTATTTTGACTGTGATGTTAAAAGTACCAGGAACTTTAGGTACAAACTTGTTACACTAGTGTAGCATCTTCATTCTCGTACGTTCTCAAACTTCCTACCTTCTCAGGGGGTTCCACGAGCGCCTCACATTGGAATTTGCATTTAACTTCATGCGCTTGTTCTTTAGGGATTCTGGGGTTAACATCGAACTCTGATTCTACACCAGCTTGGATATCTTGATTCAGTCCCTTGATGGTCGGTTCACTTGTTGCTACGAAGCCAACGCTAAATTTTTCTAGTTCCAAATTCGGAAAGTACTTCACAAAGGAACTGACCGGAAGTTCTGGGATGGGAGCGCTTTCAAGTTCGTTGTAACGCTGCTGTAGTCTCAGTTTGTTTTGCATTATGTCCGAACTGGAGCTTTTTTGCACGAGTTGTTCAGCAAACTCGACTGCTTGGTTGATCTGCTTTAGCAAGGACTGCACTTGTGTCTTTGCCGAGTTTAACATTTCCGATCGAGTCGCCCGCGTGTTCTCGAGAAAGGTGATGATCTCGCATTCACTTTCACGAATAGTGGCAATGATTTGTTCCGCTGTCTGGGAAACTTCATGTTTAACATTAGTAATATCTGTATGCAGCTCAAGCTCTGTTTGTTCAAGCTTGAAAATCGCATCGCTGTAAAGATTGGTCTTTTCTTTTAACTTTTCGGCTCTCTCTAGGATGTTCACTTTCTCGCCATCCGCCACTTTATCCAGTAGTTCCACATCATGGCCCTCGTGTGACTTGTGATCCGTAGCGATGCAAATTTGGCAAACACACAGTTTGCATTTGCGGCAGAAAAATCTTACAATCTCGCGCTCGTGATACTGCTGCTTGCAAAATGACTGCCTCTTCATCAGGGCTTCGTAGTCTTGAGGTTGGAACTGTTTGACTGGAGTCACCTTGTGTACTTCTGTGAGGTTTGTAAACAGTTGATGTGCGTTTACACAGTCACTGCACATGAATTTAGCGCATTCGAAGCAGTAACTTATCTCTGCGCTCTTTTTCTTGCAAATGCCACAACTGATTTCGTTGCCATCGCCACTCTGTCGAGCAGCGAGAAGACTGAGCAAGCTGTTATGATGAAAACTAGACGGTAGTTTGTCGAAACAGTTTGCTTCGGGAAGATCGACTTCAGCTTGACACTCGGGGCAGCGAAACTTTCCATTCCTTTGGCTGATCAGTGCGTGTTTCTTCAAACAGTCACAGCAGAATGTATGCAGGCAGGTTATTGTCTTGGGATCGGTAAAACTATCCAGACAGATTGCACAAGTAACCTGTTCTTTGAGGTTTATCAACAGAGATTCCATTGTGAGAGATTGCTCAACAGCGGCACGCCCTTTCTTGTTCTTTGAGATTCCGGGAAACTTGAACCATTTATAGCGTCATAAAACATTTTGCTTAATACCCACAGGTAGCCAACTAGATTTGAAATAATCTACCCTCTGACCTTAGAAGCGGAAGTTAAGGAGGGTTTTTCCCCGCATTGTTTAGCTGGGAATATTGACACAAGTTAAGACAAAAGACAAATATAAAATCTTGCTATAAAGTGCGCGTTTTTAATGGACTTGTTTTTTTGTATATAATCTATATTACTTTGAGGGTGGACAGACTTTGAGCATTCCGGTAAAGAAGAATTAAACGCCAACCTGTGACAAAAATGTGAGGTTCAATCTAATTGTCTGTTACTTATCATTTCAAACACGAAGGAGTAAGTAGAACCTCCGTGCATTTTCCTAATAACGTTTGTTAGTAATCTTTCTCATTCTTTGCTTGTGTTTGTGTGTTTTTTTGCATGTAGTAACATGTAGTCAGCGGCTATTCTACTGCTGTGTGGTGAGCTCAGTTTTGGAAGTAAACTTGGATCGCCCAGCAGTGAAGACGAGAAATCGAGCGAGAGGAATGGGTTGGAGTCGTGCAAACACAAACCTAGTTTAGTACTTTAATGTTTCTAGCATAAATCTGAAACAATCTGTTTTTTCAACCCCGGAGAGGAAGTTTATAAAGTAAGGTTTTATTTTCAGAATCAAATTTAGGAGAACGAAAGACGAATGGTTAGAGATTTGGAGAGGGTCACGCTTTGTACGTCTTATTCGGAAATGAGAGAGGGGAGGGCAAAGAATCATAGTTTTGTTTCAAAAACAAACAAACAAACAAACAAATCAAACATCCCCATCATAAATAAAAATGTGGCTTCCCTAACCAGGTAACTCTTAAACACCGGCGACACATTTTGAGGACGAATCTTGGAAGTACACTGATAAGAGAAGGCAATTTTAAATTAAAAGAAAAGTAAAACTGTAGAATAGTTAGCACGAAATGTTTCACGTTTTTCCTCATTCAGTTTAATATTTTGTTTAAAATACATTCTCCACAGGTATAATTATCTATCAATGTCATCACAAGCTGTCTGGATCAGATCTCTGACTTCTTTGCCTCTTCTTACCGACTTTTTAAAACATTCCTGTAACTTGTCATCTGTCAAAGGAGATCCACCTTTAAGGAGAAAAAACGAGAGCAGTAACTAAGCAACAAGAACATTTCACGACCTCAGCTTCCTCCGGCAGAGTTTATCAAATACCTTTCACACCGCCTTCGCACAAAAAAAGGTTGACACGACACTGATTGAATTATGCGGTAAATGGAGTGAACTAAGAATAAAATAAGAATGGGTATAAAGGAAATAAACATAAATCAGTTATTCAACAAAAGGATTCAGGAGAACCTTGATTATGGGATAACATGTTTTGCGCGAAGAAAATGGCATTAATTTACGAACAGGGTTGCTATTTCTAACAAGCCACTGAGAACATAACCTAGGGCACAACTGTAGATCACTGCCACACTCGAACAAGACTTCAACAATAAACACTTCCAAGTCTCAAGACTCCGGACTTTACGCGCTGGGAAAGCGGAGTCCCGGATGTATACAAGATAAAGAAAAATTATTACTCTCCACAGTGAACATATCGTAAGCGGATTAAAAAGCAAACTATTCGAGGACAAGCCCTTTGTAGAAGCGAATTCCCTCTGATAAATTCCATGAACTTTGGAATCTCCTTACGGTGGTCAGGAAACTGACCTTATTACATAAACTCAACTGATAAAATCAAATTCTTGTTTTTAACTTCCACATCGACTCAATACCACAGTTTCTATAGAAACTAACCTCTTCTTTTAGACTTTCGTGAAGTCAAAACTTATACCGTCTCAGAAAACAGATGTATTGTTGCGGTTGTATTGGAATTATCTCGGTGTAACAGCCTCTAAGTTTATCTTTGATTTTATAGCTACTTGCTAGGTTCTATAGTGTTGACTTTCTTGTGTTCTTACACTAAGATGAGTAGTTCTTTTCTTCATAATTTTATTCTATTTTAAAGCCAAAAGTTACCTGGCTTATGAACCGCTGCAATTTTATCATCATCTGTCACAACTATAGTGACGATTCCAGAAACTAGATTTTCTTCTTCATCAGTTGGATCAGCAAATAGTACAGAGCTACAAATAAATAAGATCCATTTATGTCAGCTTTTTTTTATAGTGGCTAATCGGAATCCCCGAGCACCGTTATGAAATTAAAGTGACCATAGAGCATGCGCAGAGTGAAGGAGAGAAAACAGAGCTACGTAGTGTTAGGCTGCAGAACGGGATCAAAGAAGGCGTAGGTTCGATTTCCTAGAGCCGTACTAATATTGAGGGTTTTAAAATAACTGAAAAAGCAAGTAAAGGTACTGCGGCCTTAATACCCATGCAAACAGCTCGACCTCCACAGTGACGTGGCTCAAAAGACAAAGAAATTGCGGTCCCATCTCCAGTGAGAGATGTCAAAACAAGGACATCTGCTACATCTGCTATAGTACTTTTATGCAAACTTAATACATGGTCACTTGAATAAGGAAGTTTTATTTCGATAAGCGATTGACGATCTAGAGAAAACTACATTGTTGGTGGTGTAAGCTGTGAGATTCCAAAAGTGAATGTTAAAAACTGACTAGAATAACAAGACTTGTTTTTACGCTATCTGATTGGTTTATTGGTAATTCGAACGTTCCTAACGGATATGGTTACTCCTTTAAAGAATAAGCTTTTAGTTGTAAGTACTTAGAAGGTATGGCTTATTTGAAGATAGTCGGTCATCATTAAAGAACAATATCTAGCTACCTACATGTACATATGGAATGACTCACTCATCGAATATCCCAAAGTAGATGCAACTGGATGCTGTCTCAGGTTTCGTGAAACTTCTTTTTTTGCTGATGGTTCTGGAGTTTGCGTTTCTTCATCTATCTTTATGGAATGAAGTCGTGCTTGAAAAAAGGAGAAAGAAGATTTATAAGAAAAAGGCCAATTAACATGATGAACGCTATCAAGAAGAATTGGCTGCATTCCGTCCAACATTTTGCAACGTGTTAAACAATGAAAGTCAATCCAAAAGGGCTCTTTTTCTTAATAAGTACATGTAGGAAATTTTTTCGTGGTTGTTTTCCCAGCCTGTTGTTGGTCGTGGTGGAATGAGTGTTACTGTCCCAGGTGGTTCAACTGTAACAGTAGCTGGTGGAACTCCCGGCATTGTTCCTGTTTCTAACAGTGTGGCCATTACATCAGGGACATTACCAGCTCAGTTTATCGCCACAGGTTTGAAAAATGCCAACCAAACCATACAGCAGTGGCACCAGGAACTCCGCTTACGCTTTTACAGGTACTGCATGTGTCCGGATAAAATATTACTTTCGTTTTACTGCTGATAAGTAAAGTTCATGCATTGCCAGTTATCCAGTAGTTTGCTTCGCAGCCATTATTAGGGCAGTGAAGGAGACTACAGCCAAACACTCTTTTAAGCGATCAACCTCGGGAATTAGCAAGTGATGGTGGCCGCTTAATAGAGGTTGACCGCTGAATAGGGGTTTTCTAGAAGTAGGCCCAAAGTGTAGCACAAATTGACCTAGAGGGCAAGATTTATCACTCTATTACAATTTATTGTTCGCAACATCAATGACGCGAAATATGATAAAAGTATTTGGATTTTCTGAGGAGTTCACGCCGAAACAACTAGTTTTAAAGTACTTTAAACAGTCCCACATAGCAATTCATCGAACCCACCGTCTGGCGCCATGCAAAAATGAATAACTGCTCTATAGTGAGTTGGGGGATGGATGCTTTAACTAAGACCCTAACTTAGGTTTGTTTGTTTGTGTGTGCAGGGTACCTCAACCGTACAAACTCAACAAGCACAGATAGTGCATCAAGCAAGATCACCATCTACAACTTTCACGGTAAATAACTTGCGTATCACTTGATAAATTAGGGCGTCGTAAGCTAAAGGACTTGGGGGACAAATAGGGTTGACTATTGAGGTCACTTTGACTATTACAATAGCATCATGATAGTTAGATACGATACTGACGTCTGGGAAGAATCAGAAACTATTAACGATGGAGAAATTGTAGTATTCCCAGTACTCGCTCTCTTACAGTGGCCCTAATTCTGGCCAATTACTAGCGAGAGCTTTATTTCAGGTATGTGTTTGGGTTTCTTACCTGGAAGTGGCCTTCTGTGTATGATTAAACACTAGATAGGGTGGGGAGGGTTGGATTCATGCGCCGTTGAAGCCCTTTGTGGGGGAGCGGGGTGGAGTTGATCTCCACCCAGTTTTTTTAGTGGTTCTTTTGTTTGACCCTCCCCCCGCCCTTTTTTTTCTGTTATCTTGGTCTAGTTCTATTGCCTTCTCGCCTGCGGACTCACATGTCTCGTAACTCATCTTTCGAGTCCCTAGGCCTTTGTTAAGCGAGCGTCCACTGGGAATGTATTCGTTACTAGTCCACAGTTGAGGAAACGATGTGCCTCTTTTAGCAAGAAAAAAGGAATGCAAGATGTTAATTGAAAACTATCGTAACTATCGCACGATGCATCGTTAGTTCATTCTTTGTTGCACCGTTGAATTTTCTCCCGGCACAGTCTCAGATAAAATAATGTGAGAATACATTGAACTTGCTTGACGGATGCTGTCCTTTTTAACAGATTCCAGGTAACTTGGTGCCAATAACCCACATACAATCAGCTGATGGTGTTACGGTAAGTGCACAGATCCAAACAAAAACCTCTCCTCAAGGTACCCCTACTGGGCAACCAACGCCTATACTGCTAAACACCCCACTCTCCCCTCCCTCAGGGATGACTACTGTGACACTAAACACGAGGCCCATATTACCACAGCAACAACAACAGCAAAGGAAAATCAGCGCAGGTAAGCTATTAGTTAGTTTGATCTTCACGCCATGCTTCTTCGCGGACGTTTCTTGCTACATAGGAGACTAGTGAGTCGTAAAAAACCGGTTGTTGTCTTGAATTCCTGCTTCCTTCAGCGACTTGGAGAAAAGAAGGGTGGTGCTGTGAGGAACAGGTGGGGGAAGGGGAGGGGCACGGAATTAAAAGAATATTTTCTCCCAATTTACCAACTGTGTCAGTAAGGTGAATTTCCTGGCTTTTAAAAGCTGAAGTTTTTGTTTTTGTTTGTTAGCAACCGGATCTTCACCAAATGCCATAGCCGCTCTAACTCAACTGTAAATCGCACCACAACAAACCTCCAGCCTCTGGTACCAATCGGAACACAGCTCCAACAGCCTCAGTTCCAAGTTCGAATGGTTCAGTTCCCACAACAAAGTGGCCCCGCCCAGATTCAACAGACCATTGTACAATCACCAAGACCGTAGCGAATAAATCCGCCGCACTCGGCTGTCTCTAAAGAGAAAGTAGACGGTCTGTGACTAGACTTGTAATTACTTGTTTTAATGACTTGCCATAATAAATCTTTTGTAACCTTTGACAACCCTTCTTTTGGTATACATCGAGCGGTATTTGTCCTTTAAAATGCTAAGTTGGAAAGTTTATCTTTTCCGCCAAGTTTCCGCGGTGGGGTTTTGTAAAAATCAGATTGAATTACACTAAAAGGGATAATTTTATGTAATTATATGTAATTTTTTTTCCAGCACTCTTACAGATTCAAGGCAAACCCTTAGGTACTACTGTTAAAGTAACTCAACAAACACAAGGAGCCCAAACAACAGCAAGAGCACAGGGGAGGTCACCTGCACAGAGAAGAAAATCACAGAATAAATAAAGACTGAATACTCAATGATATATTGAAAGTTTGAGTAAACCCAGATATTAAGATCGTCATGTGAAGCTGTCGGACAAATGATTGTCCTCTGCGGTTATTTATTGAAATACAAGTTCGTTTGATTGTCCTACACTGCACCTGTTATTGGGGGCCAGTCCCATTTTCTGTTCTAATTTGTCTTAACAACCGCAGCGAAAGTGGATGTGGAACGAGGATTTTGCCATTGAAGCCGCGACTACATGTTGCTTCAACTGAGATCAACAATAAGATGATTCGAAGCCCGCCGCAATTCTAAAAGTTTGAATCCGTGTTTTTCAGGTGTACACCCCCATTAAAAATCCAAAATCCCACATTCCAGTTTGACCTGGATTGACTGTAAAATAGAAATATATAAAGTAGCCAAACATGTGACTGCACACAGACCAACAGAGGAATCTAACCCGGGAAGGAAGTTAAAGACAGGCCTACTGTACGGACTCTCAATGTGGTTTTTGTGGACATCAAAACCAATTACAAGCCGACTGAAACCTTTCGACTGATATACAATGTACCTCGTGCCACCCTCCGGGGTGGCATTAAAGGCGAAACAATAAGATTGCTTAGAACAAACTCTTTAAAAAAAATAGAAAAAGAAAGCATGTGTACACAGGCTATTGTCAGAGGTCAACTTTGACTTAATAAAACAAAAGCAAAAATTAAAGAGAGACTATTAATATTGCCTTTCCGGTATCACCCAGCGGTACAAGATCTTAAAAGAAATTAATGGCAAACTGGAGTCTAAAATAGAAAATCAGCCTCTGCTGAAAACAATTTTTGGGACCTCTGATCATATCAGAAAAGACGTGCTTGTAAGAGCAAAATTGTAACTTGAAGGCAGTTGATAATGCGACACAACCACAAAAACCGCATTGGGAGCCCGTGCAGGTTTGTCTTTGACGTCCTTCCAAATTGAAAAAACCGAAATCCACATCGGTCACCAAAATCCGAAAAACCGCGTTGTTTTTGCCAAAAAACCGAAAACCAGATGCTAAAAAAGGGGAAAACCGGAAAGCACAACGGACAACAAAGCCGAAAAACCGAAGTTTTTCATTGCAAAAACCGAAAAACCGACCTAGAAAATGGCCAAAACCGAAAAACCGAAAATCCCAACGCCCCCCTCGTATAATACTTGCATCAACAGGGTTATTGTGAATTGCTCTAGACATTTCAGCCTTTCTGTTCATTCACTGTTATGTAAAATGGTGAAATAGTCTGTAAGTTGGTAATATTAAAATGTTTTAGCTGCGTCAGATATGATATAAGTTAACAGTTTTTATTTAGAAACTAGAACTACCATGAAGAAAAATATATCCGTAGAAATAGAAATGTACATATGGAAAAGTTCACGTAAACACGTCGTAGACTCGTATACCGTAATTACTTGAATAAACGCCACCCTCTATTTAACGGCGCAGACGGAAGCAAAGTTAAAAATATAAGCCGCACCAAATAAGACGAATGCGGCGTTTAATCGAGGATTTTGAGGAAAACCCGGCACTACTTTGTACAATGAATATCAACCAGACAATAATGACTCTCTCACGAAAAAAGAAACGCGAGACATTGAGCATTAAACATTTGGTCTGTTTTACTTGATATTTAAAAATGATTTATCGTAATTGATGTCAATGATTTTAAGAAAACGTGATTTTGAAATAAACGCCGCCTTCGACTAAACGCTGCACTTGAATAGCAAAAAATTCATTAAACGCCGAGGCGTTTAATCGAATAATACGGTATAGGTGTTTATTTTATTCACAATCCCGCTGGCTGGGTTTTTTATAACTGAGAGATGTGTACAGGTCTAGAGCCATCTACTGATAAAGATGTGTTAGCTCTGAAAGATAATTTGCATCGGTGAAATCTTTTTTTCATAGTTGTGGTGGCCTGCATGGTAGTTCCGCGTACGTGGTGCTAAAGTGAAAAAGGACCGTGTATGACTTGAAGATATCTATACTTTCCATGTCAGTTGCAAAAATTTTAAGTGACCCGAACTGTTACAAATGATTTTCGACTCGACAAACACCGCTTTAGAGTGGACAAATGCATCTTCTTAGCCAGACTTAGTGAGATGCATTTTCCACTTTACAACTCTGTCGAATCGAAACAACTATCCACTCATACGAGTTGTAAAACGTAATTTCTCCACTCGTATTATGTCGAAAAACCGCGCACATTCCGCAGCGCAGAACTTTCTATGAAGTATTCTATATTTGCGATATAGCTTTTTAGTGAGTACATCTCAGTGTTTTCCGTTTCGGTTTGGGTTGGCTTCTCTTTGACAATTTTTTCACGTACTATTTTAGAATACATATTTGTTTGGACTCCCAGTCCGAAACTAAAATAAGGCCATCCGGTGTTGTAGTTATTCTTGTGAGACCTTTAACCTTATAATCAGTTTTTCCAGTAAAACAACCCTCCAATGTATACTGGTCAACACAACCATTGTTTCTGTTACATACAAGAAGATTATGGTGATCGACACATTTCTGGAGACACAGTCCCCATGGACCCAGCAATTGTTCATTACCCTGACGTGGCTTTCTTATCATGATCTTATACAAAAACTTTCCAGTATTATCATAAAGTTTCACAGAATTATCACTCCAGTCAGAAACAATGAACTTGTTTTCATGGCAAATACAGTCAAAGGGGTCGTTCAGTTTTCCTGGTCCACTGTCTCCAACTTTAAACAAAGGTTTACCATCCTGTGATAAGACTTGGATTCTGTTGTTACACCAGTCAGTCACGATAACGCGTTCTTCATCATCCACACAAACACTGACAGGATTCTGAAACTCCCCGTCTCTTGTGCCTCTCTTCCCAAAGCTTTTCACAAAGTTTCCAGTTTGAACATCAAATTGTTGAATGCAATGATTTAATTGATCCGCCACAAGAATGTTATCATCATTTAGGTAGGTAACGTCGCTTGGACTGTTTAGTTGTCCTTCCTCGTTTCCATGGCAACTTACTTTTCGTAGACAGTTTCCTTTCATGTCAGTTATGAGAACACAGTGTATTCCGCTGTCAACAACAGCAATTTGCCCTTTGCTGTTTACAGCCAACCCTCTTGGTTTTTCAAAAGTTTCGTTTTTTAATTCCAAATCCTCCAAAACCCGAATGAGCCGTTGTTTCACCTGGAAAGTGTTGCTTGAAAGAACCTTCCCATCTATTTTGACTGTGATGTTAAAAGTACCAGGAACTTTAGGTACAAACTTCACCAGTGTAGCCCCTTCATTCTCGTACGTTCTCAAACTTCCTACCTTCTCAGCGGGTTCCATGAGCACCTCACATTGGAATTTGACTTTAACTCCATGCGCCTGTTCTTTAGGGATTCTGGGGTTAACTTCAAACTCTGATTCTACACCAGCTTGGATATCTTGATTCAGTCCTTTGATGATCGGTTCACCTGTTGCTACGCAGCCAACGCTAAATTTTTCAACTGCCAAATTCGGAAAGTACTTCATAAAGGAATTGGCCGGAAGTTCTGGGATGGGAGCACTTTCAAGTTCGTTGCAACGCTGCCGTAGTTTTGCTTTGTTTTGCATTATGTCCGAACTGGAGCTTTTTTGCACCAGTTGTTCAGCAAACTCGACTGCTTGGTTGATCTGCTTTAGCAAGGACTGTACTTGTGTCTTTGCCGAGTTTAACATTTCCAATCGAGTCTCGCGCATGTTCTCGAGAAGGGTGATAATCTCGCGTTCACTTTCACGAATCTTGGCAATGATTTGTTCCGCTGTCTGGGAAACTTCATGTTTAACATTAGTAATATTTGTATGCAGCTCAAGCTCTGTTTGTTCAAGCTTGAAAATCGCATCCCTGTAAAGTTTGGTCTTTTCTTTTAACTTGTCTGCTCTCTCTAGGATGTTGACTTTCTCGCCGTCCGCCACTTTATCCAGTAGTTCTACAGCATGGCCCTCGTGTGACTTGTGATCCGTAGCGATGCAAATTTGGCAAACACACAGTTTGCATTTCAGGCAGAAAAATCTTACAATCTCTCGTTCGTGATACTGCTGCGAGCAAAATGACTGCCTCTTCATCAGGGCTTCGTAGTCTTGAGGTTGGAACTGTTTGACTGGAGTCACCTTGTGTCCTTCTGTGAGGTTTGTAAACAGTTGATGTGCGTTTACACAGTCACTGCACATGAATTTAGCGCATTCGAAGCAGTAACTTATCTCTGCGCTCTTTTTCTTGCAAATGCCACAACTGATTTCGTTTCCATCGCCACTCTGTCGAGCAGCGAGAAGACTGAGCAACCTGTTATGATGGAAACTGGACGGTAGTTTGGCGAAACAGTTTGCTTCGGGAAGATCGACTTCAGCTTGACACTCGGGGCAGCGAAACTTTCCATTCCTTTGGCTGATCAGTGCGTGTTTCTTCAAACAGTCACAGCAGAATGTATGCAGGCAGGTTATTGTCTTGGGATCGGTAAAACTATCCAGACAGATTGCACAAGTAACCTGTTCTTTGAGGTTTATCAACAGAGATTCCATTGTGAAAGATTGGTTAACAGCGATGACAAAACACACCCTTTCTTTCTTCTTTGGAATTCCGGGAAACTTGAACTATCCATAGCGTCACAAATCATTGTGCATTATAATACCCACAGGCAGCCAATTAGAGGTGAAACAATATCTTCCCCCCTGACCTTAGAAGCGGAAGTAAAGGACTGATGGTTTTTTCCCCGCATTGTTTAGCCTGGAATATTGACATTAAGACGAAAAACAAATATCAAGTCTTATTACAGAAGTGCGGGTATTTAATGAATTTATTTGCTTGTTTGTTACTTTGAGGGTGGACGAACTTTGAGCGTTTCAGTAAACTGAAGAATTAAACGCCAATCTGTGTCAAAAATCTGAGGTTCAATCCAATCGGCTGTAAGTTAACATTACACATCACTTACGAGGCAGTGAAGTACTTGTAACCTCTGCATTTTCCTAATAACATTTTTTAGTAATCTTTCTCATTCTTTGATTGTAGTTTGTTTGGTTGTTGTTGTTTTTGCATGTAGTCAGCTATTCTACTGCTATGTGATAAGCTTAGATTTGGCAGTAAACTTGGATCACCCAGCAGTGAAGACGAGAAAACGAGCGAGAGGAATGGGGAAGAGTGATACAAACAATTAGGGATGGACCATTACAAAAGTGATGGGGGGGGGGGGGGTGGGGAAAAAAACAAAAAAAAATTCATGCAAGGGAAAATGCCAAGAAAAAAAATTCATGCAAAGAATAAGGTAAAGAAAAAAATTCATGCAGAAGGAAGGTCCAATTGTGACTTTTTCAGAATGTCTGAGTTTCAGAAATCAACAATATTACCAGGCACAATATGAATAAACAAAAATCACTTTCTTCTTATTGAAAGGAGACAAAGGAAACAACCTTGTTTTTGTTTTAAATTGCAGTTAGAAGTGTACCTACAACATACACTGTACACTGTATTATAATAAAAATAATAAAATAAAATTTGTAATAAATAAATATTAGAATTTGGTAGCTTTGGAAATATTCTATAAAATTATTTGTGCCCAAAATAAAAATTAGAGGATGGGTCTTACCGCCTTGAATAAGAATTCTATAATACAATGAAAAAGTGCATTCACACGTACGAGTAAGTGTTAAAACTTTAACTGTCAACGACATAAACAGCAACACTGCCACCGGTACTTTTAACAAAAATTAAGAACCACAAAGTATGGTTTTCATTAGCAGTCAGGCCTGCAACACACAGTGTGTATCCTGTATTATAATAAATATCATAAATACATTTAATTATCCATAAACAGTTTCAATATTAAACTTTTCAACATATAAAATTTATAATAAAAATATAAATATTAGAACTTGGTATCTTTGTAAATATATTCTATAAAATTATTTGTGCCCACAATAAAATTAGAGTATGGGTCTTATCGCCTGGTAAATAAATAGTGACAGGCCATTCACAGATCCCGCAAACGTGTCGCATGGATGTAATTTATACTTATCTACACGTGGTGTTAAAGAGATTCACTACAGTTTTTCTCTAACCAGTTTATCTCTTAATGAAATGCCTCTCTTATAAGAAATAATTGGAGTTTCTTTAAACATTTCTTTTAGTTTAGGTTGTGATTCTATAAGATGCCATTTCTCCATTAAAATGTGTTTAAGGTTAGGCACAGATGGGTTGTACTGCGTTGCAAAGGGCAATATTTCTTTTTGCACTCTTGTATTATCCTTGAGAGCTTTCTGTCTGTCAGGGAATTTTACTTCCGAGAGCGTTTTTTCTATAAGGTTGTTCGGGTAGCCTCTCGCTCGAAGGCGTAGTTTGAATATTGTTATGTTTTCTACGAAAGTCTCCTCTGAAGAGTTAGTTCTTAGTAGTCTCATTTTGGAGTGGAGGGCACTACAGAGGGGCTGTTTTGGTGAATGGAGTATGGCATCATTATGATGGGCTGTGGCATTTTTGTTTAAAGACTTTTTATTGAGGTTTATTGTTTTCTGGCCGTGACAACATTTGCATAATTGAACATCACCTAATTGACAGAAACCACACATGTATGTATCTGGCAAAGTTTCATCTTTCTACTGCTTACG
>NC_133209.1:32278908-32461408 GCF_958299795.1 Porites lutea
GCACAACTATAGATCACTGCTAAACTCGTGAAAACGTCTTCAGCACAAACACTGTCATGTCCGATGAAAGTTAAGCACTTATCAGAGTGAATCTTATCTGAAGAAATGCTGGCCATCGAAAAGTTTGCTTTGTTGATTTCGTTTACGGTGTTAATTTGACTTTACGTGGAGAACATCCGGGACTTTCCTAGTGCTTGCAGCCAGGGTTCATACTGTGACACTAAACACGGCGAGGCCCATATTACCACAGCAACAACAACAGCGAAGAAAAATCAGCGCAGGTAAGCTACTGGTTATAGTTTTGACCTCCCGCATGCTCCTTCGCGAACGTTTCTTGCTACAAAGGAGACTAGTGAGTCGTAAAAACTGGTTGTTGTCTTGAATTCCTGCTTCCTTCAGCTACTTAGAGAAAAGAAGGGTGGTGCTGTAAGGAACAGGTGGGGGGAGGAGAGGGGCACGGAATTAAAAGAATATTTTCTCCCATTTTACCAACTGAGTCAACAAGGAGAATTTGCTGGCTTTTAAAAGCTGAAGTTTTTGTTTTTATTTGTTAGCAACCGGATCTTCACCAACTGTCATAGCCGCTCTAACATCAACTGTAAATCGCACCACAACAAACCTCCAACCTCTGGTACCAATCGGAATACAGCTCCAACAGCCTCGTTCCAAGTTTGAATGGTTCAGTTCCCACAACAAAGTGGCCCCGCCCAGATTCAACAGACCATTGTACAATCACCAAGAGGTGCTACTACACCGGTTCAGATTCACACTCAACAGGCTCAAGTCGTTCAAGGCCTACAACAGGTTTGTCAACGGACAATAGGACTGCTAACGTAGAACGGTCGATACCTTCATTCTTCAGTAGAATGAATCAAAGAAGAGAACTCATCTTGTGAAATACTTACAGACTTAGCCGCTCAGTCGTATACCCTTATTTCCCAACCCCCCGTAACTTCTCGAACCCTCGCTTTCTTGAACAGAACCTTTCAATATGTCAGTCGAACCTAGACTAACTTCACTTTTCCAGACAAACACTTAATTTGTCCCCCTCCTCAACCCCGTTTTTCCAATCTCTCGAGGATTTAAACCAATTTCCTTTTCCCTATGAGGTTCAAAATGAACAGGATTCCATGAAATCTGATGTAACCTTCAGACTCTAAATAATTATCAGATCTTAGAGATGTGCTTAAAAGTAGCGTTTTTGAATCGTCATTACCGTAGGTTTTCCTCTATGTATTCAAGGAACAAAGCCAGCCAGCAGGTTACAAGCTTCACATTAACCTACGATCAGGCTTTTTTCTTTTCGGGGGAGAAGGACCGCCTGATCGCAAGTTAGGTTCACAACACCAAAACCTACTCAACCCAGCGAACTTTACTACAATCAAAGACAAAAGTAGTTGGGAAGGCTGTACAACTTAACAGTAGTCCATTTTAATCCTGAAAAAAGAGAGTTTTCTCTTTTGCTAAATATCCCCCGTCCCCCCTGTTCAATGTTGGGATATAACAGAACAATTACGCGCACAAACATTAACGTTTTGATCAACATTGGGCCAGGGGCGGGGGGAGGAAGGAAAAGAAGAGGTAAAAAAGGCAACCTTCCCAACACTTTTGACGATGATTTTAGCTTTGGTATGGAAATACTAGTCTGTTCTCCAGACCGTAGCAAATAAATCCGCCGCGCTCGGCTATTTCTAAAGAGAAAGTCTGTGACTAGACTTGTAATTACTTGTTTTGATGACTCGCCATAATAAACCTTTTGTAACCTTTGAAAACCCTTCTTTTGGTATGCATCGAGTAATTGTCCTCTAAAATGCTAAGTTGGAAAGTTTTCCTTTTCCGCCAAATTTCTGCAGGGGTTTGTAAAAATCAGACTGAATCACACTAAAGGGGATAATTTTACTGATGTGTATCTTTTTTTCCGGCACTTTTACAGATTCAAGGGAAACCCTTAGGTACTGTTAAAGTAACTCAACAAACACAAGGAGCCCAAACAACAGCAAGAGCACAGGGAAGGTCACCTGCACAGAGGAGAAAATCACAGAATAAATAAAGACTGAATGCTCAATAATATATTGAAAGTTCAAGTAAAACCAGATATTGAAAGTTTAAGTAAATTAAACCCAGATATTAAGATCGCCATGTAAAGCTGTCGGACAAATGATTGTCCTCTGCGGTTATTTATTCAAATACAAGTTCGTCTGATTGTCCTCCACTGCACCTGTTTTTGGGGGCAAGTCCGATTTTCTGTTCTAATTGGTCTTAACAACCGCAGCGAAAGTGGATGTGTAGCGAGGATTTTTCCATTGAAGCCGTAACTACATGTTTCCTCAACTGAGATCAACGATAAGACGATTCGAAACCCGCCGCAATTCTAAAAGTTTGAATCCCTTTCTTTCATGGACATTTATAAACTCATTTAATATCTTCATCTACATCCACATTTAATACTCATCAGAAACTAAGTACAGTTATCACGCTAACATATCAATATGCAATATCATTCGTATATAGCATGAACAGGGTTATTGTGATTGCTCTAGACATTTGAGCCTTTTTGTTCATACCCTGTTATGTACCAGTAATAGTTGACACTACAGCTGCCCCAACTCTGTATATAGTATTCTTGCTCCTTGTTTAGCTCTTTGTAATATACCGATTCATAATGAAGATGTTCACAAATATTCCATACAATAAGTGAGATAAATACAGGAAATAAACGCAAGGTTCCATGCACAGTTTCGGTTCGATTTACACAGCTTTGATCAAAACATTCTCAGTTTCAAGAATAGTTTATTCTAAACCATAAGAAAAGATTTAATTAGAAGTTTAATTTTTCGCTATTTCTGTTTCACTTTTTACATTTAGTTCATTTCATTTGCCGGAAAGTAAGCCTTACAAATTAAAAGGACATTTGATCAATTCACGCTCGCGTACTCTAGTCTTATTTTAAACTTTATAGCGGAAGGACATCTGTGAGCAGGGAATAAGTCAGCACTGAATTTGATGGTCGGTGAATTTATGTAATCGTCCATCGTTCTGCTAGTGATAAGCTAGCCGTTGAATCATTCGCTCGTCTCGCAGCTGAAGGTTTCCAATCAAAGATTTGTGAACTCGTGTCTGGCAAACTCACTTAGTGTTAAAATATACACTGTTCTACCACCTTATAACTTCATCTGCGCTTAACGAGTGTCTTTTGGTCCATAACTTTCATAACAACTGCCACAGAATGTCACTGGCAACACGTAACGCAAAAGAGTATCGAAGTGTGACTGCACAATTAATGTCACAAAATCTACCTATTGTAAGCTGTTCCTTCGGGATTTTTTTGTGTTTTACGTCATCCTAACCATTTCGTACTACTACCTACCGATTCCTCGCGGCCCCTGTTCAAGCAAATCAAGATTTTTTCTATATTGACTGTATGACTGTATATTTCAACTGTAAGTACTTTCCTTAATATACGCGCGAGTTACTAGAGTGCCTCCTCGGGATTTCGCCTTCTGGGCGAAATCCCTGCCGGGGCAAAAATGGTGAAATAGTCTGTAAGTTGGTAATATTAAACTATTTTAGCCGCGTTAGATATGATATAACTTAACAGTTTTTACTTAGAAACTAGAACTACCATGAGAAAAATATATCCGTAGAAATAGAAATGTACATACGGAAAAGTTCACTAAAACTCGTCGTAGACTCGTATACCGTAATTACTCGAATAAACGCCACCCTCGATTAAACGCCGCAGATGGAAGCAAAGTTAAAAATATAAGCCGCACCAAATAAGACGAATGCGGCGTTTAATCGAAGATTATAAGGAAAACTCAGCACTACTTTGTACTGTACATCAACCAAGCAATAGCGATTCTCTCCCGGAAAAAAAAAAACGCGAGACATAGAAACATTAAACATCTGTCTGTTTTACTTGATATTTAAAAATGATTTATCGTAATTGATGTCAATGATTTAAGAAAATGTGATTTTGAAATAAACGCCGCCTTCGACTAAACGCTGCGCTTCAGAATAACAAAAAATTCAATAAACGCCGAGGCGTTTAATAGAATAAATGTGGTAAGCATTTATTTTATTCACAATCTCGCCGGCTGGTTTTTTTGTTTAATAACTGAGAGATGTGTACAAGTCTAGGGTCATCTATTGATACTAGAAAGATGTGTTAGCTCTGAAAGATAATTTGCATAGGTTAAATCTTTTTTTCATAATTGCGGTGGCCTGTATGGTGGTTCCGCGTACGTGGTGCTAAAGTGGAAAAGGACCGTGTTGACTTCCATGACTTCTCACTTCTATGTCAGCTGCCAAAATTTTAAGTGACGTGAACTGTTTACAAATGATTTTCGACTTGAAAAACAGCGTTTTAGAGCGGACAAATGCATCTTCTTAGCTAGACTTAATGAGATGCTTTTCCACTGTACAACTCTGTCGAATCGAATCAACTTTCCACTCGTACGAGTTGTAAAACGTAATTTTTCCACTCTTGTTATGTCGAATAACTGAGCACTTTCCGCAGCGCAGAACATTCTATGAAGTATTCTATCAGGGGCACCCAACGTCCGTTTTTCGGAAAATATCTGTTCGGAAGACGATTTGAGATCTAGAATTTTCGGAACATTTGTTGGAAAATTTATTGCTTGCCTGCCTCTCCTAGGATTTTCGAACATCTAAAAAATGGTATAATTGTCCATTTTTAACGGATTTTTACCCTAAAAGGTGGTCACCTAGAATTTTCAGGAGCCTTTTTTCAGGCTGAAATTTTCGAAAAGTTTAGTTTTGATCCCTATATTTTTCGGATCACTAGACTCCGAACAGATAAAAAATTTTTAGGGGATAAAAAAATGCCTTTATCTACCGTATAAATACTAAGATACGTTTAACAATGCTCATCCTCGGAGTCCCAGGGGCAGATAGTGAGGACGAGGGAAAGTCTAAACGGGCGGAAAAATATGGCACGAAGAAAAGTAAAGAACGGCGAGAAGAGCCCCTGGGGACAATGTCTTACCAGACCAGTTCCAAACGGTCGCCGCCGTTCTGGCTTCTGATTGGTGCCAGAAAACTTGTGTTTTTCTGGCACCAATCAGAAGCCAGAACGGCGGCGACCGTTTGGAACTGGTCTGGTAAGACATTGTCCCCAGGGGCTCTTCTCGCCGTTCTTTACTTTTCTTCGTTCCATATATATTTTTCCGCCCGTTTAGACTTTCCCTCGCCCCCTTTATCTGCCCCCTGGGTCTCCGAGGATGAACAATGCTATGTTTAAGTGGTTTTGAACTATATTCTCGTTGGGTGTCCCTATTCTATATTTGCGACATAGCTTTTCAGTGAGTATATCTCAGTGTTTTCCGTTTCGGTTTGCATGGGCTGGCTTCTCTTTGACAGTTTGTTCACGTACTATTTTAGAATATATATTTTATCGGCCTTGAAGTCCGAAACTAAAATAAGGCCATCCGGTGTTGTAGTTATTCTTGAGAGACCTTTAAACTTATAATCAGTTTTCCCAGTAAAACAACCCTCCAATGTAAACTGATCAACACGACCATTGTCTCTGTCACATACAAGAAGATTATGGTGATTACCACATTTCTGGAGACAAAGTCCCCTTGGACCCTTCAAGTACAACCGTTCATCACCCTGACGTGGTTCTCTTGTCTTATACAAAAACTTTCCAGTACTATCATAAAATTGCACAGAATTATCATCCCAGTCAGAAACAATGAACTTGTTCTCATGGTAAATACATCCAAAGGGGCCAAGTTTTTCTGGTCCACTGTCTCCAAATTTAAACAGAGGTTCACCATCCTGTGATAAAACTTGGACCCTATGGTTACGGGTGTCGACCACGATAACGCGTCCTTCATCATCCACACAAACACTGACAGGATTCTGAAACTCTCCGTCTCTTGTCCCTCTCTTCCCAAAGCTCTTCACAAAGTCTCCAGTTTGAACATTAAATTGTTGAATGCGACGATTTAATTCATCCGCCACAAGAATGTTATCATCATTTAGGTAGGTAACGTCGCTTGGACTTTTTAGCTGTCCTTCCTTGTTTCCATAGCAACTTAGTTTTCTTAGACAGTTTCCTTCCATGTCAGTTATGAGAACACAGTGTTTTTCGTTGTCAACAACAGCAATTTGCCCTTTACTGTTTACAGCCAACCCTAGTGGTTTTTCAAACGTTTCGTTTTTTAATTCAAACTCCCCCAAAACCTGAATGAGCCGTTGTTTCACCTGGACAGTGTTGGTTGAAAGAACCTTCCCATTTATTTTGACTGTGATGTTAAAAGTACCAGGGACTTTAGGCACAAACTTCACCAGTGTAGCCTCTTCTTTCTCGTACGTTCTCAAACTTCCTACCTTCTCAGCGGGTTCTATGAGCACCTCGCATTGGAATTTGACTTTAACTCCTTCCGCTTTTTCTTTAGGGATTCTGGGGATAACTTCAAACTCTGATTCTACACCAGCTTGGATATCTTGATTCAGTCCCTTGATGATCGGTTCACTTGTTGCTACGCAGCCAACGCTAAATTTTTCTAGTTCCAAATTCGGAAAGTACTTCATAAAGGAATTGACCGGAAGTTCTGGGATGGGAGCGCTTTCAAGTTCGTTGTAACGCTGCCGTAGTTTTGCTTTGCTTTGCATTATGTCCGAACTGGAGCTTTTTTGCACCAGTTGTTCAGCAAACTCGACTGCTTGGTTGATCTGCTTTAGCAAGGACTGTACTTGTGTCTTTGCCGAGTTTAACATTTCCAATCGAGACTCGCGCGTGTTCTCGAGAAAGGTGATGATCTCACGTTCACTTTCACGAATCTTGGCAATGATTTGTTCCGCTGTCTGGGAAACTTCATGTTTAACATTAGTAATATTTGTATGCAGCTCAAGCTCTGTTTGTTCAAGCTTGAAAATCGCATCGCTGTAAAGTTTGGTCGTTTCTTTTAACATTTTGGCTCTCTCTAGGATTTTGACTTTCTCGCCATCCGCCACTTTATCCAGTAGTTCCACGTCATGTCCCTCGTGTGACTTGTGATCCGTAGCGATGCAAATTTGGCAAACACACAGTTTGCATTTCAGGCAGAAAAATCTTACAATCTCTCGCTCGTGATACTGCTGTGAGCAAAATGACTGCCTCTTCATCAGGGCTTCGTAGTCTTGAGGTTGGAACTGTTTGACTGGCGTCACCTTGTGTCCTTCTGTGAGGTTTGTAAACAGTTGATGTGCGTTTACACAGTCACTGCACATGAATTTAGCGCATTCGAAGCAGTAACTTATCTCTGCGCTCTTTTTCTTGCAAATGCCACAACTGATTTCGTTTCCATCGCCACTCTGTCGAGCAGCGAGAAGACTGAGCAACCTGTTATGATGAAAACTAGACGGTAGTTTGTCGAAACAGTTTGCTTCGGGAAGATCGACTTCAGCTTGACACTCGGGGCAGCGAAACTTTCCATTCCTTTGGCTGATCAGTGCGTGTTTCTTCAAACAGTCACAGCAGAATGTATGCAGGCAGGTTATTGTCTTGGGATCGGTAAAACTATCCAGACAGATTGCACAAGTAACCTGTTCTTTGAGGTTTATCAACAGAGATTCCATTGTGAGAGATTGCTCAACAGCGGCACGCCCTTTCTTGTTCTTTGAGATTCCGGGAAACTTGAACCATTTATAGCGTCATAAAACATTTTGCTTAATACCCACAGGTAGCCAACTAGATTTGAAATAATCTACCCTCTGACCTTAGAAGCGGAAGTTAAGGAGGGTTTTTCCCCGCATTGTTTAGCTGGGAATATTGACACAAGTTAAGACAAAAGACAAATATAAAATCTTGCTATAGAAGTGCGCGTTTTTAATGGACTTGTTTTTTTGTATATAAGCTATATTACTTTGAGGGTGGACAGACTTTGAGCATTCCGGTAAAGAAGAATTAAACGCCAACCCCTGACAAAAATGTGAGGTTCAATCTAATTGTCTGTCACTTATCATTTCAAACACGAAGGAGTAAGTAGAACCTCCGTGCATTTTCCTAATAACGTTTGTTAGTAATCTTTCTCATTCTTTGCTTGTGTTTGTGTGTTTTTTTTTGCATGTAGTAACATGTAGTCAGCGGCTATTCTACGGCTGTGTGGTGAGCTCAGTTTTGGAACTAAAGTTGGATCGCGCAGCAGTGAAGACTAGAAATCGAGCGAGAGGAATGGGTTGGAGTCGTGCAAACACAAACCTACAGTTTAGTACTTCAATGTTTCTAGCATAAATCTTAAACAATCTGTTTTTCAATCCCGGAGAGGAAGTTTATAAAGTAAGCTTTTATTTGCAGAATCAAATTTAGGAGAACGAAAGACGGATGGTTAGAGATTTGGGGAGGGTCACGCTTTGTACGTCTTATTCGGGAATGAGAGAGGGGAGGGCAAAGAATCATAGTTTTGTTTCAAAAACAAACAAACAAACAAATCAAACATCCCCATCATAAAAAAAATGTAGCTTCCCTAACCAGGTAACTCTTAAACACCGGCGACACATTTTGAGGACGAATCTTGGAAGTACACTGATAAGAGAAGGCAATTTTAAATTAAAAGAAAAGTAAAACTGCAGAATAGTTAGCACGAAATGTTTCACGTTTTTCCTCATTCAGTTTAATATTTTGTTTAAAATACATTCTCCACAGGTATAATTATCTATCAATGTCATCACAAGCTGTCTGGATCAGATCTCTGACTTCTTTGCCTCTTCTTACCGACTTTTTAAAACACTCCTGTAACTTGTCATCTGTCAAAGGAGATCCACCTTTAAGGAGAAAAAACGAGAGCAGTAACTAAGCAACAAGAACATTTCACGACCTCAGCTTCCTCCGGCAGAGTTTATCAAATACTGTTCACACCGCCTTCGCACAAAAAATGGTTGACACGACACTGATTGAATTATGCGGTAAATGGAGTGAACTAAGAATAAAATAAGAATGGGTATAAAGGAAATAAACATAAATCAGTTATTCAACAAAAGGATTCAGGAGAACCTTGATTATGGCATAACATGTTTTGCGCGAAGAAAATGGCATTAATTTACGAACAGGGTTGCTATTTCTAACCGGCCACTGAGAACATAAGCTAGGGCACAACTCGCGAACTGAGACTTCAACAATAAACACTTCCAAGTCTCAAGAGTCCGGACTTTACGCGCTGGGAAGCGGAGTCCCGGATGTATACAAGATAAAGAAAAATTATTACTCTCCACAGTGAACATATCGTAAGAGGATTAAAAACCAAACTATTCGAGGACAAGCCCTTTGTAGAAGCAAATTCCCTCTGATAAATTCCATGAACTTTGGAATCTCCTTACGATGGTCAGGAAATTGACCTTATTACATAAACTCAACTGATAAAACCAAATTCTTGTTTTTAACTTCCACATCGACTCAATACCACAGTTTCTATAGAAACTAACCTCTTCTTTAGACTTTCATAAAGTCAAAACTTATACTGTCTCTGAAAACAGATGTATTGTTGCGGTTGTATTGGAATTACCTCGGTGCAACAGCCTCTTAGTTTATCTTTGATTTTATAGCTACTTGCTAGGTTCTATCGTGTTGATTTCCTTGTGTTCTTCCACTAAGATGAGTGGTTCTTTTCTTCATAATTTTATTCTATTTTAAAGCCAAAAGTTACCTGGCTTATGAACAGCTGCAATTTTATCATCATCTGTCACAACTATAGTGACGATTCCAGAAACTAGATTTTCTTCTTCATCAGTTGGATCAGCAAATAGTACAGAGCTACAAATAAATAAGATCCATTTATTTCAGCTTTTTTTTATAGTGGCTAATCGGAATCCCCGAGCACCGTTATGAAATTAAAGTGACCATAGAGCATGCGCAGGGTGGAGAAGAGGAAACAGAGCTACGTAGCGTTAGGCTGTAGAACGGGATCAAAGAAGGCGTAGGTTCGATTTCCTAGGGCCGTACTAATATTGAGGGTTTTGAAATAACTGAAAACGCAAGTGAAGGTACTGCGGCCTTAATACCCATGCAAACAGCTCGACAAAGAAATCGCGGTCCCATTTCCAGTGGGAGACGACAAAAAAAGGACTTTGCTACAGCTTGAATAAGGAAGTTTTATTTCGATAAGCGATTGATGATCTAGAGAAAACTATATTGTTGGTGGCGTAAGCTGTGAGATTCCAAAAGGGAATATTAAAAACTGACTAGAATAACAAGACTTATTTTTACGCTATCTGATTGGTTCATTGGTAATTCGAACTTTCTTAGGGGATATGGGTGCTCCTTTAAAGCTTTATTTAAGCTGGTAAATAAATAAATGGGTGCTCCTTTAAAGACTAAGCTTTTAGATGTTAGGTGGGAGTACTTAGAAGGTATGGCTTATTTGAAGAACAATATCTAGCTACCTACACGTACATATGGAATGACTCACTCATCGAATATCCCAAAAGTAGATGCCACGGGATGCTGTCTCAGGTTCAGTGAAACTTCTTTTTTCTCTGATGGTTCTGGAGTTTGCGTTTCTTCATCTATCTTTACGGAATGAAGTCGTGCTTGAAAACAGGGGAAAGACGATTTGTAAGAAATAGGCCAATTAGCATGATGAACGCTATCGAGAAGAATTGGCTGCATTCCGTCCAACATTTTGTAAGGTGTTAAACAATGAAAGGCAATCCAAAAGGGCTGAGTTTGTTTCCTGTATTCACTCAAAACTTCAACAAGGTTAACAGATGCTGAACCATATTTTTGTGCCGTATATAACGATATAATACTCAAAAAAAATATTAATAATAATAAAGACAAAACAAAAGACATTTTAAATGTTTAACGAGTGTCTTTATATCTTATAATGACACGACTAAACTTCATGTCCAATTTTTTAGACCAAAATAACCCCAAATCTAAATGTTAGTGCAAGAATGAGTTGATCTTTAGAAGCAGCACATAATAAAATAAATATCGATCCACAACGACTGTTAATTATTGCTACTCACTGTTTTGAAGAGCTGCAACTGCTGCTATTAGACATGCATCTGTGATGTTACCATCATAACTTAAGCACATTATGTCCATATAGAGGACCCAGCATAACTAGAAATAGAAGCAAACAAATATTTATCAACATCTCAGGAATAAAGACTGGTTCGATGTTGAAAATGCTCACGTACAGTGAAGCCGTGGACTTCGTATATAATTATGAACCTGCATGTATGATGTACATGAATGGAGAGTAAAACAAGAAATTGCTCAGTAGAAACAACAAAGTGTTCACTTGGCCACACTGTCTCCTGGTTCAAAAGTCAAATTTCACTTGGCAATCCTAATGGAAATGAGCTCTGTAGAACATAAGATTTTCCTCATAAGTATTAGCCTGCGAATAGCAGACACATTTCTGGTCGTCGCTTCTCTCCCTCCGGAAAATATTTTTCAGAAGCGACGACCGGAAATGAGTCTGCTGTTCGCAGGCTACATAAGTATAAAATTCAACCAAATTTAAAGAACACAATGCTATATGTAAATATAGATAATCTGCACCATAAAATGAAAAAGTTTACTTCAAATACAATGTATTTTCCTTAATCTCAATAATACCAAAATATACAAAGACCTTACCTTGCCTTCTACAATACACAAATCCTCAAGACTGATTGGCTCACAGCTGGTGATCCAAAAGAAAAGTATGCAAAGCAAATTGATTAGCAGAGAACTGTACACAGCAGCTATTCAAGAGATAATTCATACACATGTCTGTCAACACTCTGCAGTGTAGCAATTAGAAAGACTGCAAGAATCTTCCAAAACCTTTGTTGCAGGCTCATATATAGCAGCTGGTTATCAAGACTACCTCACCAAATTTTAGGAAGAAAGTTTCAAATGAATACTGCAAATTTGCCTTTGTTCTGCTTGTAACTGCATTTAAAATCAATTGCCTATTAGTAAGGTGAATAAAGACACAACCTGTTTGGAACAATGTTAGATCATTGAGACAGATTTCTACATTTCTTACTTTGAAATAATATCCGCAACAAACTGGCTGAGAACTTGTGCCTGTTCACTTGGAGGTCCAGGACGAAATCGTGATGAACAGAGAGGAGGCAGATCTACATTGGGAACTGATTTAAGAAAAATGCATCAGTATACATACGAGTTACTACCCTGCGAGCAGAGGCTACATTTTTGCTCTATGAGCTAGCGTGCAAAAAGTAGCTACTTTTCGCACGCCCGCTCATACTGAGATAATGTAACCTCTACTCACAGGGTAACTAGTTACCAGGGGGGATAAGGGAACTCAACAAAGTTTTATATGGGGAGGTTCTGCTCTGAGGTCCAGCCCCTTACCCTTTATATATGAACAGTTTTTGACAGAAAAGGTTCCCCTAATTTCATATACCCTCTATTGACAAATGGGGCCCCTAATCACATACCTAGTTTAGAACTTTGCATCCCCTTTAACTGCTGTTAAATTACAAACCAGAATTTTTTACAGCCATGAAATGCATCTGTAAGCCAATTTTGGGCCTTTTTATGGACAAAAATGAAAGATTCCTACCCTTTCATATACATGTACTTCAAAAAGTGCAATCCCTACCTTTTCATATCCTAAGCCTGAAAAAGTTACCCCTCTTGGGTGGTCATATAGACTGATATGGGAAGCACCTTTTCCCTCCATCCCCCTGGGCAAGTTTAACAGGTGTATAATTTATATACTAAGCAGAAACTAAAATTCAACTCACCAAGGACAGAACCAAGAAAAAAAAAATAAATGGGGAGGGGGGGAGTGGAAAGAAGTGGGGACAGCAAGGGAAGGGTTCCAGTTACTAACTAGTAATAACCAAAGGTTAAGATGATAGATGGTCAAAACATGCTTGACCAGATTATGAGGGACAGAAGTTTGAAACACGCGCGATCAAAGTGGGTTTTGTGCATTCCATTCTTTCTCAGTGGAAGTCCAAACGAATGCTGACTACATACATGTGATGCATGCATAATAACAACCTGGACCACGATTGCAGGCTCCTCATGTCCCCTGCAATAATAACTAACGATAAAAAAATTCTGTTTTACAGTTTGCACAACTTTTTTTCACAGCTTTTTAACGTCCTGTGTGATCAATTGTGCCAACTTTAAAAATAATGATTAGTACTATATTCAATTCAATTATAATAAATTAGATGCAATTCATATTAAATTAATTAGTTTACTATATAATAATTTATTACCTTAACTTTAACTGACCTATAAATCCAAGTTTAGGTTTCTCCTGACTGGGCATGGCAAATTCCTGGCAATAACATCAGAATGGTATAATTACCCAAGATTCATCGTTTCAATAAATATTTTGTAAATAGTTATTTCTCAAAGATTTAGGTAAAATGAGGAGTATAACATATTGACAGGATTGCAAATCTGTACGACCACAATTTTGACAATCATGCACAGAATCAGACCACATCTTATATTGTGGTTGAACATTGCTGTCTTTTTCTGCATGGCCACTACCATGCATGTCTATTCAGTAGTGACCGTAACTTCCTCAATACATTCAACACACAGGCATTGCAATATTGACGAAACTCACTTCAGTACCATGTCAGCAGATCAGACCTGACTCCTAACTGAACAAAACTGGTTAACCTAAGTACACAAGTTTTATGTTACTGTGATGATGACTAACTGCCTTTACTCCACAAACGACTGTTGTATTTCCAAGTTTCACCAAAGCTGATCCCTCTGCTGTTGATATTGAACCTGTGAAAAACACATAATTATTGTAAGAAAAGGATGAGACCTATTGGAAAAAAGCACAAGCTTTACAATAAATAAAAGGTAAAAAGAAAGATAAGTTTGTCCCAATACATAAATCTAAGGAACTTTCCATGTTAAAGAATCTGGACAAACAGGAGGCCCTGGTCTGAAGATGAACGTGTATTTGAGGGGTGGGGAGATGGGGGGAACCTTATAGTATAGGAGAAGGGCCAGAGGCTGGAAATCACGGCTGCCCTTACATGCAGTAACTACTCTTTTCGCAAGCTCTCTCACTGAATATAAGTTTTTAAGATACATCCCAGATGGGAAATGCCAGATGTGAGTCAATGCTATATGAAGCACCCCCAGCTCTAGGGTTAGATACATTATACCGGCAAATTTTGCCAAAGTTGGAGCACTGAGCATAATGCCAGCATAACAGGCAGGTTGTTAAGCATAAGGTGATGAATGATAAAGAGAAAATTAATATTTCTCCACAAATGTAATGAGACATTTAAATTTCAAGTGCTTTTGGTTAGAAATTAATTTATTCAAAGGCTACTTTCAGGGCCTAGTTGCCCCATAGCATCATATTTTTGCCCGGCTGCAACCTGATCAGAGAGTGCATCCTAACGATGGCGAGTTCCATTGAAATAAGACATTTTGAGTGTTTTTGATGAGCATAACTTATTTGTCGTTTATTTCTTGTAAATTTGTAATTGATGCAATGAAACGTTCTGTTTCTGGTTTATGGAGGTTTTTTTTTCTGCAGGCATAGAAAAGGCATCAAATATATATCAGTCGTGCATAATGCTACGTACTTTTCGAACATAATTTTAGGCATAATGCTGATGTTTTGAGGGTGGCGCTCAAAAGCATGATGCTCAAATGTTTCAAGCATAATACCCTCCCCAGCTCAAAGATGGAACATTGATTGCTGTACGTCTTACCAACATTTAGGATCGTTTTTCTGAATTCCAAAAGTGCACGGCCATCTGGTCGAACATCCTGTTTCTGCAAGATCAGAACATTGAAGTTGACAAAATTGTACTTTTCCAAGTCTCGAAGTCACTTTAATTAGTTGTAATTTACAACTTGATCTTACCAAAAACTGCCTGTAATATTCCAAAGGCTGTGCAGTTCTGTAGAAGGAGACAATAAAGAGAGATAACTGACGAGAAATAAAACAGCACTGACCAAGAACACGTGTTTTGAAAAAACAAATCACTCACTTGAAATCGGCCGCCATTTTTCTTTTGTATAGTGATTGGTGATAGCCGCTGACTTTGTAATGGGCTCATTCAGACGCGCGGGGCAGCCACGCGCAAAGCTGAAAGGTGTGCGGAAGGGTAAGGTTAATTAAGCTTTTATGTGGCACAAAACCCAGGCCCAGGGTATGGTAAAGCATGGTGATTTGCACAATGTTGGAATCTTGTTTACTGTGGGTAATGTCGACCGAGGTATCGGTCGATATAGCGGTCGATATAGCGGTCGACATAGCGGTCGACAGTCGGTCGATACTCGGTCGACAGTCGGTCGATACTCGGTCGACAATCGGTCGATAGTCGGTCGACAGTCCGTCGATACTCGGTCGACAGTCGGTCGACAGTCGGTCGATATAGCGGTCGATAGTCGGTCGACAGTCTGTCGATAGTCGGTCGATAGTGAGAAAGACTATCGGCCGAGTATCGGTCGATATTTCGACGACGCACCTCGACTTACTATCGGTCATATGTCGGTGATATACCGGTCAACTGTCGGTGGTATATCAGTCAACTGTCGGTGGTGTATCGGTCAACCGTCGGTGGTATATCGGTCAACTGTCGTTCGAATATCAGTCATGTGTTAATTTATCAGGTGAGTCTAATGGCTCTTTTTTCTAAGCAAAGACGTCATTAATTACTGTTATCATGCGATGGGGGAACATGTGGCAGTGCGAGGCGCGATTACTCTATGAAGCGAACCGAAGAGCACTGGGAACTAAGGACATGGTAACCGTTTTTTTTTCCAGTTTGTATCATCACCGATCGTCCTATTTTTAGCTGTTAAACACAACTTGTCTCAGCCTAAGTTGAATCTGCTGCTCCTGTGGTCCCGCAGTCGAAGAATACTTAAAGAACGACGAGTGAAACGAGTACTCCCGCAGTCCCGAAGTGGAAGAATAATGAATAGGAAAAGGCAGTTCATGACATGCTTTAAATACACATCTTTTATTATCGGGCTTGGACCTGCTTCATCACGCCGAGTTCTCGTTTGTGCAGAGACCACAAATTAAACTTATATATTTCTGCATTGAAGACGGGAACAGTCCTTTGTTTAACGATCAGTTATTGATAAAACGCGCTGATAATGCGCCGAGGAAGGTGACAAAATATCCAGCAGACTGAACACATTCATTTATTGTGGGAATGATTTCAACTTACAGCAAGGAAAATACAAAAAATGACAAAAACAAGGGAAAAAGGAAAAGCGAAAAAAAAAAGCAGAAAAGTCTAAAGTGATTGGGTAAGACTTTTTGGCATGCCCGTACCAAAAAATTTCACAAAACGGGATGCTATTGCAAAGAAAGGCATGCTTTCATGTTTAATTTTGAGTAGTTTGGACTAAAAACTGACCAAAAATGTCCATAAATGCGAATTTTTCAAGAATCTCCACGTGTAAATGGGGGCAATCGGTTCATATTTCAGTAATCTTGCTCCAATTTCTTCTCCAGGGCTATTGATAACGGACTAAAAACCATACAGACCGACAAAAAGCTCGACCGATATATCGATCGACTATCGGCCGACTCTCGACCGATATATCGAACGGCTATCTTCTGACTATCGACCAAGTGTCGACCGACCATCGACCGAGTGTCGACCAATTACTGACCGATACATCGGTCAAGTATCGACCAACTATCGGCGAAGTGTCGGCAAAGTGTCGGCGAAGTGTCGGCAAAGTGTCGGTGAAGTGTCGGCGAAGTGTCGGTGAAGTGTCGGTGAAGTGTCGGCGAGCGAAAAGCTATATCGGCCGAGACACATCTGGAACGACCATCGACCGTGTCTCGACCGAGTGTCGACCGACTATCGACCGACTATTGACCGCTATATCGACCGAGTATCGACCGAGTATCGACCGAGTATCGACCGAGTGTCGACCGACTGTCGACCGACTGCCGACCGACTGTCGACCGACTATCGACCGACTATCGACCGACTGTCGACCGACTGTCGACCGCTATATCGACCGCTATATCGACCGATACCTCGGTCGACATTACCCATAGTAAACAAGATCCCAATGTTCTGAATGTTTTCAGCTTCCAACTGGCCATGACCTAGTCTGGGAAGAGCGTATCGTAACAATTCAAATTATGGCTGTGAAGCCAGGAGCCGAAGCAGACTAACCACGAACAGTCGGATCAAATATATATAGTGGAAACTGAAAAGTGTAGGTTTGCTGGCACATTTCGCACATGAGGTGAGGATTCTAAAGGCCTAGTGGCACGTACACCGCCATCAATATGCACCAAGTAGTACACCGGCCCCTTGAGAATTGTTGGCTGGCCATGGAATGTACTAAGCAGGTGAGTCAAATGGCTTATTACTGTAGGACATGGGGTGGGGAGCAGAGTTCAGGGCCCCGGGGGGGGGGGGGTACTCGATATATCCCTGGGTGGAGGGTGCGGCGCGGCCCCTCATACCCTGACCCTGTTTAAGACAAATGTCGTGGATTTTCCTACCCTGTTTAAGACAGAATTCCGATTTTTGATACCCTGTTTAAGACATTTAATTAACATTAGAGCTTGTAAAAATTTTGCTGTTTATCGTCCAAGAAAATATATCCTGTTTAAGACAAAAATTGATACATCGATACCCTGATTAAGACGAAAAATGATAAATTCGATACCCTGTTTAAGACAAAAATCCCGAAAAACATACCCTGACTGGCTACTAAGGGAGTACCCCCCCTCCCCAGGGTTCAGGGTAAACAGACTGAACAAAGCAGTGTAGTAGAAGAACCATTGTCCTTTTTTCATTATTTTATTAGCCTAAAATTTAGTCTGCTACACAGCCGTTTTTAGTGTCGTCACGCAACGCTCAGCGTTGCGTGACGACACTAAAAACGGCTGTGTAGCAGACTACTTAAAATTAGGAATTCATAAGAATTTTTCTTAATAAGTATTATCCAGTAGTGAAGTAACTTAATATTTTCTACACTGAGTTTGTCACTTGTTGTTTAAATAATTATGGAACAAAAGTTGTACTGACAACAGTTTTCACATGTATTAATCCATTTATAAAGACTATGAAAGATGCAATTGACAAAGCAAATTTTATGGTCCGGTGATGTGATATATCAAACACTCAACACAGTACTGTCATTCAAATAGCTGATCCTGATGCAGTCAACTCCCTTAATGGCAGGCACTGTAGGGGCCTCAAGTTAGTGTCCTTATTAGTGAGAGTCTGCACTAGTGGGAGTTTATTTCAGTCAAACATCTGTAATTTATTTTTACCTGGGATTTAGCTGCTGTCTGTATATTTTGTCAGGGTGTCCATTTTGGCATTATAGTGGGGTGTCCGTAAGGCAAAAGTTTACTGTAAAGAGAAGCCAACAAAACTTGAAAAAAGTGGGTTTCTTTTTTGGACTTATTTCAAGGTGTCTGAATATCAAATGAAACATTGTGTTGAGCATAGATATAGAAAGATTATTTTAGTGATGGAAGTTAAAGTTTTTGTTATTAAACAAATTATGGTATAATTTTATTAAGTTATGATTGTTAAGATGAGATTTTTAATGTCTTACCCCTTATATTGCATACTGTTACTGTGAAACTCACTAAACCGTGAACGCCAGAAATATTTATGGAATGTTATTGTTGCGAGAAATAAGCCAATAAGGCGAGAGATAACTAAACCACAAGCCATTTGTGGTTTTGAGGTTCGCTTGCATATCCTGAACTTTATTGTGATTGGTCAGTACACAATCAACATTCCTGAAAATTTCAGGTGTTCACGGTTTTCTGAGTTTGACAGTAATGCATCTGCCACTTATATCAAGCGCTGGGCTTATACATCTTCGCACAGGATTTTAGGAAGATTTCTAAACAGAAGTGGCTTACATTTGAGGGGGGTTATAACTAGAATAAAACCAGCTTCAAAACAAGCTATTCAAGTTGTGATCAAAATTTGTTTTGCCATTGTAATATATCAATGAAAGTTCATTTCAATACATTACTTTGAAGAGGGGTTTATATTGCAGGGGCAGGGGGGAGAGAGTTAATAATGAGGTGTATTTTTTTGTCTACAGGCGGATGGGCCTAAAACAGAGGGGAAGTGGGGGGGCTGATAAGCAGCAGGTTATAGTAGGTGAAATCTATTCTCAGATTAAACCAGAATTGCCTTTGGCTCCTATAATAATAATAACTTTAGGGCATGGAAATGAAAGGAAATTTTGAATCAAACTAGGTTGAATGCTGATTGAACCTGAGAACAGGTAATTTGTAAACCTCCACACTGACATGTTAGTTTTCTATTCAATGTACTCTACAATCTTTAGTATTAAATACTATTAAGACTCCACAAATTCTTAGCTTTTTATTTAATTTGTCTATGGATAGGAGCCTTTTTAAATTTATTACCTTTTAGTTTTTATCAAAAATTTAATTTAAAGCATAGTTATCAAAGTGGAATGGTTATGAAACCTGTAGACTGTTTTTGTTAGCTTTTTTGGACCTGACTGTGCCCAACTTTCAATAGCATTCCTATCATTTTGAACTTATTGACCATTAATTTTGTTCAGTCACAATTTGTAAACAAAAAACAAAGGATTGTGCACAGTCAGAGAGCTTCCAAAATAAACTACAGCACTGTTGTTTTCAACTTCGATGTTTGCCGGTTTTCCCAACCAGTCTCCTCTACTAAAGGTGCTAAAACCATACAATGTGAAATTTAACAGTGTCTCTATTTGTCAAGTTACAAATACTGTAAATACTTAAAGTATTCCTTTTCAATAAAACTAATCAGATAAAATACAATATTACTTGTTGCAGGCATTCCACATATTTTATTCAATATACTGTCGGTAATTATTTTAGTCTGACCTTGTCTGTCAGCTAGAGCAGATAAGATTTTTAATTTGCATGTTTTTGTTTTACATCTGCTGCAAACCTATCATTTAAAACAATTATTATTTAATTTTACTACGTGGGTTGGATATAATCGTTTAAGCAATGAAATGTCATTGATAAATACAGCACTCACTTGAATATAACATTGACCTTGAGACAGGTAAATGAAAATTCATTTACTCTCAGTAACCACAATCCTATTCAAATTACTCATAACCTGTCTACTAGGATCAAACCATATTATTATTCATTATTTTACAAATATTAATAATTTTAGTCTTTGATTAATGAAACAAACACTTCTTGTCCTGAGTGTTACTGTTAAGAATGAGAAGTTGGTTTATTTTCTGGTGTGCTCATCTGATATAGCACCTTATCAAGCCACTGCAGAGGACCACGCAGATGGATTTCAATCCAACATGGAGTACTAGTGACGTCCTGACGGTGATACTCTGCACCCCAGCCTTTGACGAAGCTTAAACGAATGGAGCACATCTTGACCAGCTCAAACACAGTCTTAAAATCATAGTTGACTGACTGAGAAAGCAGCTGAGCAAATTCTTGGTTGTTGAAAATTTTCAGTGTACATCCAGATGGAATCTTGCAAACTGTTGTTGGGTGAAAACCATGACTATGGTTACAATTCCTACTCTGCACAAATATGGCCGAGTCGCTAAGGCATTCAGCATAAACCTCCCCTCCAACATAATACAGATGCACACCTTTCCCAATGTGTCGTCTTGTGCTTTCAATGGTTGAATTTCGGTTGATGTTAGTCAGTAGACCCAAGCAGAATCTTTCTGAGTTTGCAGTGTTGGGGTCGGTAAATCCATCAACAACGATGCTAGTACAGTTGGCATGGAACTGCTCACCAACTCTGTTATTCAATTCATAATAGGATATAGAACACCACGAGGAGGGTTCCTGGTAGTTCACTGGTGTAACATGGGATAAATCTAAGAGGAAAGAAAAATCATGAAGTATGAGCTTAAGTGACATAACACAATGTATATGCCACAAACATTGACTGGTGTAGTGACCAATAAAAAACATGGGCACATTTACATATATACAAACACAAAAAGCCACAAATATACATATGCTCAGAACAGTGACACAAGAGCTATTTTTTTTTTCAAAATAGCTCAATAAAGTTCAGGACACAAGAGCAAACCTCAAAACCACCACAAACTAATTAGTTACCATTGCTACTTGCGGTTTAGATTGCTCATGTCTGATTGGCCTTTTTCTGGTATTCATGGTTTTGTCTGTGTCACAGTAACACGAACATTAATTTCCAATTAATAAAATAACCTACATCCTGGCTGGTTGTTGACCATTGTTGGTGGAGCACTCATTGAATCCACATCCATGGTGTTTGGGTCCACAGGACAAGGAGAACCACCATCTTCAGAGATGTAACTTTTGGGTGATTCTACAAAAAAAAACAAAAAAAAAACGAAGTTAACAAACTTGCTGCACTATTTTGGAGGAAAAGTGAGTTTACTAAGCCCATTCTTCTCACATGCAAAACAATTATCCCTGAACTCACACAAGTGACTCTGCTTGCAGGCTAATTACTTCAATCTGTGACCATTTCTTTGGGTTTTTTAAAGTCTTGTATGTTTTAACTGCATCTTCCTTCTACCTGTTAAGTCTTAACAGGTAAAAGAATCACTCCCAGAATGAATGAAGGAGCCATGTAATGGAGTTGTAAAATTTGAGTCTGTGCTCCAAATCCTATGGTGTGACCATTCAAATGGAACCTCTTCAGCAGTACTTTCACATGGTACAATGAACTTAGTACGTAGCTGTAACTTTTAAGTCTGTGCTTCTAATCCTATGGTGTGACCATTCAAATGGAACCTCTTCAGCAGTACTTTCACATGGTATTATGCGCTTAGTATGTAGCTGAAACTTTTAAGTCTGTGCTTCAAATCCTATGGTGTGACCATTCAAATGGAACCTCTTCAGCAGTACTTTCACATGGTATTATGCACTTAGTATGTAGCTGAAACTTTTAAGTCTGTGCTTCAAATCCTATGGTGTGACCATTCAAATGGAACCTCTTCAGCAGTACTTTCACATGGTATTATGCACTTAGTATGTAGCTGAAACTTTTAAGTCTGTGCTTCAAATCCTATGGTGTGACCATTCAAATGGAACCTCTTCAGCAGTACTTTCACATGGTATTATGCACTTAGTATGTAGCTGAAACTTTTAAGTCTGTGCTTCAAATCCTATGGTGTGACCATTCAAATGGAACCTCTTCAGCAGTACTTTCACATGGTACTATGAACTTAGTACGTAACTGTAACTTTTAAGTCTGTGCTTCTAATCCTATGGTGTGACCATTCAAATGGAACCTCTTCAGTAGTACCTTCACATGGTACAATGAATTGTGCTTCAAATCCTATGGTGTGACCACTCAAACAAAACCTCTTCAGCAGTACTTCCACATGGTATTATGAACTTAGTATGTGTAGCTGTAACTTTTAAGTTCGGCTCCAAATCCTATGGTGTGACCATTCAAATGAAACCTCTTCAGCGGCATTTCCACATGAAACTACGTATTTACTCTGTAGTTCTGAGTCTGTGGACAAAATCCTATGGTATGACCAGTCAAATAAAAACCTCTTCAGCAGAAATTTAAAATGGTATAGTAGTACTTACATTATTCATTTTGTCAGTGCCTAATCATTTTCAAGTTACAGATACCCCAATGCTAAAAGGAGTGCAAAACCACTCCCTAAAGTGTATGCTCACAAAAATTATTGAATAGACCTGCCTATCTATGGTTGGAGTTAAAAACATAAAAAGCTTATGATGTAGCCTGAGTAAAAAGCCAACATTTTGTGACGCAGCCAGTGGTTTCCCACGAAATGACATCTGAGAAACGAGTGCAAACTTCCATACTCTATGACACGTCACTACCCAGATCTTGATAGTGCTTCTGATTGGTTGGAAATTTGCTTCATCCAATGGAATTTCTCCACTCGTTTCTCAGATGTAATCTCGCAAGGAAAACAGTGGTGGCATCCCGAAAATTATGTCGGCTATTTTCTCAGGCTACTTATGATGAAATCTAGGTAAAGTTGCAAGGAATATACTTTACCTGGAACATACATGGCTGGGCTCTGATTTGGTTGAGGTTGATGAGATGTTTTAAATGGAAAACAAGCATTGTATGGCATTGGTGGTTCTTCAGCACTTCTGAATGGTAATGGAGGAGGAAGCTTGGGGTATGCACTGTTTGGTCTTGGAACCAGGACTGGTGGTAAAACTTAAAAAGACAAGAATATGCCAAAAAATGTTAAATTGGGAAGGTTTTTCCATTCCATCCAGCAGAATACTTGTAGAATGCTGTTCTCTGTTCACTTCAATATACACGAAAAATTCAGGACTGAGTGGCATTATCCCAGTAAGAGGGGGGAGGTCTCTCTCCTCCCTATTTTGTTCCTTTCCCCTCCAGTAACCTACATGGTCCTCAATACGGTCAACTCTCTTTTAACGCACACCTCTGCTAAGACAGACACCCAAAATTGGTCCCTGCCTTTCTACATTCCTTTAAGTTGACTCTCTATAAGATGGTTACAATACATGATACAGTCAACTTTCTTTTAATAGACACCTCTACTAGAAGGACATGGACACCTCACTAAGACAGACACCCAGAGTTGGTCCCTGCCTTTCGATATTCCATTAAGTTGACTGAACTCTATAAGACTGACATTTCTCTAAGACGGACACATTTATTAGTGCTGGTCACGAAGATGACAGTCTGTCTTGGAGGGAGTTAACGGTACAAAGTCTTTAACTGTGGCATGTAATTGCAGTGTGACTACTATAACCACAGGACCATCTAGACAAAGTTGACAAATCAGATTACAGAAAAACAACAATACATTCTGGGAAAGTTAGTTCTCAATCATGATAAAAATAAACAATATGGATCCAAATCACCAAATTACAACCTGCAGATGTGACCTTTTGAACCCGCTGAAAAAGGCATTCCTTTCCTGAGAGGTCTGTTAGAGTGAATGACTGAGGCAAAAGTTGTAGACATTAGTTATATTTTTTATGTTATTGCAAAGGGAGGCAATGGTAGCAAAGAAATAGATAAAACAAAGAAGTGTATCCTGGGTGTTATGTGTAAAGTACTGAACAGAAAAACATTGTCTGGTGAAGCATTTTGCTTTCTAGAAAAACATTTGCCATTAATATTTAAATTTTGTGCTTGGAGTAACTCATTGTTTTTTAATGAGCTGCTGATTACCCTACAGCCAACTTTCTCGGAACGTATTATAATTTTCCTGCAATCTGATTGGTCAAGTTGGTCTACATGTAAGTGGCCCCAGTTACAGTAGTCGCACTGTAACAGAGAGCCACACTCAAAATAGCTCTAAAAATTCTCCAATTAATTTTTAGTACAATCTTGAGAGTGATTCCTTGTGTGCTGATTGGTCGAGAGCAATAGTGGACGAGAGAAGAGACCATGGCAATGAGGTGATGATGAAATTTGTTTTTCTCTTGCGTGTGCCATTTTCCAAGAATGGACGTCAAAAACTGTCTGTGTTATAGCAACATTAGGGCTGTTTTATACACGAGCCTCTGGCTCAGATGATCAGGGCAAACCCCATCCCACATATTGACGTTAATAAATTAATTGATTGATTGATTGTTTATACGAGCAAAAATGACACCCATCTCACAAAAGACACATCCTAAATAAGAGGCAAACTATCCTGTATAAACGACACATCTTGTCTGAAATTTAGCTAGGATGCATCTCATCTAAGAACAGCCCCTAACACCTGTTCTTTGGTAAGATATGCGTCTTAGCTAAGTTCCGTCTCAATGTGCCATTTATACGAGATAGTTTGTGTCTTAATTAGGACATGTCTAATGAAAGATGCGTCTTATTTTTCCTCGTATAAATAGCCCTATTGACATCGATTTCTTGAGCCCTCTGTTTTTCAAAAGTCCCAATAATTCGATCCCAACCTAACTTCTCTTCTCCAGTCAAACATTGTAATTTTACCCCTGATTTTTCACATCTCCTCGATAATTCGAACCAATTTGCTTTTCTCATGGTACTGGAAATTCGAAAAATGGGGATTCCATTTGAGTCGCTTAGCTTGGTGTCCGTAGATTTTCTCAGACGAATTAGAGTTTTCAGATCAAAGCTATCAATCTGAACACTCACCGGGACTTTCGACTCGTCTGTAGTGATACGGATTTATGCAGACTTCCTTTTGTTTCAGCCCAAAAGCATACTCGCAACAATCCAACGGTTTTAACTCGTGGTGGCTTTGAAGATCAGGCCATCGCCATACTCGACAGTAAATTACATGCGGCAAACCTTTCCTATGTAAAATTTGAATACGCCCGTCTAAACTCCGAGGGATGGTGACGCATTTTGACTGCTGACCAGGGCTGGATAATGCCTTCTCCAGCTCCTCAAGGGCACCCTTTTTCTTTTTCAGTTTCTTGGATAAATATCCAATGGCAATTTCTGCCCATTTCTCTTCCTCATCGCCTTGTTTCCAACCAAGAAGCCTTTTAACAGCTGGATGAGTGAATGAAAACAAAGACGCCATGTTCGCCATTTTGTTCAGGTACACTGTTTTGTGTACTCAACGCTCTGATCGAAAGAATTACCCACTAGATGATTTCTTTGTGCTTTGCTGGTGATAAATTCACTAAGAAGAATCGGAAAAAAGGGGCACTTTGCCGGAAAATCCCTTTGTCATGGCGTCCGTCATGGCAAATCAACTACAAGAGGGAGGGGTGGGAAGGTAGCATATTGTACGTCATCCAAAGGCCAAGTGCGCATGAGTTTTTCCGCTGAACGATAATAACTTGGGCGCATCAAAATCGAAAAAATCGCGAAAACCAAAGTGTGACGTCATAAAAGGGAAATTTCTGAAATTATGGGATTTGTCAGAATATTCTGAAAGAACAATGTCCAAGAGGCCTACTAACCAAAAATGAGCATTTGGGGGCAAATTGTCTCTGAGATCGTAGCCCAGTTATGCTTAGAAAACTCCATACAAATCCTTCCAATTTTTTTGGGGGTCGACCCAAAAAAAATTACAAGGGTTTGTATGGAGTTTTCTGAGTATAACCGGCTAACATCTCTGAGACAATTTGCCCCGAAATGCTCATTTTTGGTAAGTAGGCCTCTTGGACATTGTTCTTTCAGAATAGCCTGACAAATCCCATAGTTTCAGAAATTTCCCTTTTATGACGTCACACTTTGGTTTTCGCGATTTTTTCGATTTTGATGCGCCCAAGCTATTATCGTTCAGCGGAAAAACTCATGCGCACTTGGCCTTTGGATGACGTACAACATGCTACCTTCCCACCCCTCCCTGACGTCATTACTTTAGTACTCTGAATTAAAAGCCATTTTGTTAGTGCTTTGAATACCGTATGCCATGTCGCATGGTTGCAAAGCAGGAAGGATGATAGGAACACGTCAGTTTCTGGACAACATCAGTTGGAGACGTCCCTGGATGTCCATTTAGCAGAGATGTTACTGATTCAAATATTAATTTTAACCTACAACTAAACGACTTTGTTTTCCTCATAATTACTTTATTATGATTTCATGATCGCTGCCCAGAGGCTGTGATCCTTTTATCCCAATCTTCGTTGCTGACCAAAACAATCAGATTGGTTTCAAGATTCATTTCACTGACAGTAAACAAATAGAATTACAGCTTTTCATTAGTCTAAAGAGTGGATTGTTTAACAATTTTAAGACGGAATCCACCACAAAATTGAGTGATTTAAATTGTCAGTGGACAAAACCCTTGTACCAGATAAGTCAAAGAATATTAAATTATTTTTTACATTTTTCAAGGGCTAAAGATGTAATTAGTCATCTATCATAACACCAAAGAAAATTTCTCATGGGAGCCCGAGAAAATAAATGTCAAATTTCACAAGAATTGTGAAAACACAGGTAAAATTCTGAAAATTTCATGTGTAAGATGTCGTTTTGTGAAATTTGACATTTATTTTCTCAGGCTCCCTTGACAAATTTTCTTTGGTGTTATTACAAATGACTAATTACATACTTAGGCATTGAAAAATGTAAAAAAAGAACGCAATATGTGTTAAATTATATTGGTACAAGGTTTTTGTCCACTGAAAATTAAAATTACTCAATTTCTGATGGATTCCGTCTTAATTATTGTAACCAGTACCTACAGCTCAAAGTTTTTATCTGTGGATAAAATAGTGCGGTGACCATTTAAATGAAATGTCGTAAGCATGGAGAGTGCTTTCACACGGTAATGTTTAACTACAGTGTATGATACAGACCAAACTCTTGTAAGTAGCGATTGAAAAAGTACTACTATGCAATTTCATGAAAAAAAGGAGGAGAGATTGGGGCAGTTCGTCGCGGCTCTCCCCTCCTGTCAATCTAATGCGACTCAAAATAAAAATAAGAGAGTGCCGACAGTCCTGGGTGTCAGGGACAGCAGAAGGCACAGTAGCTCAGCTGTTTTGGAAGAGCTGGAGAAAATGGCACAAGATTTTGTACTTTAAAAGAAGAAGAAATAGGCCAAGTACGTCCTTAAAACTTAGCAAGAATAGCACAAATACCACATGGTAGAGAGGTCTTGTACCACCCTCAAGTTGTCATTATCATAATCGACCTCAGCCTATAGTTTCTATTATATTATTTTTAAAACACTAGACTTTAGCAGTTACCTCTGAATTTAAGGTATATGCAACCTGCCACACACCGTCAAGTGGTTGCCTCCTAGAGATGTCAATATTATTTATGGTGAAATTGTTAAATTATCACCCAAAAAGGCAGTAACTGTTGTTCTCATTTGGTTTCCATTAATTTTATAGTACTGTGAGTGGAAAACCTTGATATGGGTTTGGACAGCGGGTCCCTCTAGAGAAGGTGCACAGTTATGAACAGAAGAGGTTTAATTTTTTAGATTTTCAATCATATTTTACAAAAATTTAAAAAATTAAAGATTTTGACTTTTGGCATTTTTAGGAGGTAAGGGTTCTGAGATTTGTAACAAAATGATAACTACCTAGTTTAAAACAATGAATAAAAGTTATGAGATATAATAACACAGGGTTGTCCCTAAGATTTCAAGTTGCTTAGTAAATACAACAAGTCGGAGGGAAATCAAACGGTTAGGGATTTCTTTTGGTTCTATTTTCCAATAAAAGTAGCCGGGGACCACTCTCTTAGTAGCCGGGGAAAATCGCTGGCCCCCCGCTCTTAATGACAACCCTGATAACACCATTATTGTTAGTGAATTTTACATTACACTGAAGCACAGCTGGTTATACAAGACAGATGCTACATGTAAATGGAAAATGAAACGTTAACAAATGTACAGGTTCATTAACAGAAGAATATTAAACAATGATCTTTGCCTAAATGTGGGATAATAATAATGCGAAAATAGCAACATACGAGCTAACCATGCATAATTTTACCAACAAACTGTAACACAACTTGATCGTCACTTTTTCAAGTAGCTCACAACTTTTGCACATCTTTAAAAAAAATACCTGATTGCAACCTTTTCAGTTAGTAACTTTAACACAGTTTTGATAAAAAAGGCTTCAAATCAAGCAAAACTTGATCACAGAATTTCTAAGCAGCTTCTATGTAAAACTTTTATCGAGCTTAGCTAAAAAACTGAAAAGTCTCCTGAGTCAAGCAGTTCGAGTTAAGAGTACCGAACAGAACACAAAATATTAAGAAACATCAAAGCCTTTATAGTCCAATTTAAGAAACAGAAGATATTGGGTTTCTTGGTGGACCCATTTGACTAAGGACTTTATCTAACCAATGTAAAGGGCCATGAAGGTGAATTTCAATCCAGCATGGAGTACTTGTTACATCTTGTCGATGGTATTCGGCTCCCCAGCCTTTGACAAAACTCAAGCGGATTGAACACATCTTTGTTAACTCATAAACAGCCTCATATCCATAATTGACTGACTGAGAAAGCAGCTGAGCAAATTCTTGGTTGTTGAAAATTTTCAAAGTGCAGCCTGATGGAATCTTGCAAACTGTTGTTGGATGAAAACCATGACTGTGGTTACAATTCCTACTCTGCACAAATATGGCTGAGTCGCTGAGGCATTCAGCATAAACCTCCCCTCCAACATAATACAGATGCACACCTTTCCCAATGTGTCGTCTTGTGCTTTCAATGGTAGAATTACGATTGACATTTGATAACAGTCCCAAGCAGAACCTTTCTGAGTTTGCAGTGTTGGGGTCGGTAAATCCATCAACAACGACACTAGTGCAGTGGGCATGGAACTGTTCACCAACTCTGTTATTCAATTCATAGTAGGATATAGAACACCATGAGGAGGGTTCCTGGTAGTTGATTGCAGTTGCATGAGAAAAATCTGCAAAAAAATAAACATAGCATTATCTAGATGAGTCCAACTAACAACAGCCCTGGTGACCTCAACATACAGTTATTGAGGATACTACACAGCCTACAACAACAAAGCAGTTCCTCAAATTCTTACATCCTAAACAAGAAAGGACACCTAAAATAACTAACACACAATGGCCATGCTCACAAGGCTTCCACAGCTGGGTTCTCAATAGAAGCCGGCACCTGGTGATTGATCGCTGCCTACTTGCAATTTGTAGCCGCTTACTTTGCATTCTATTTGCTGCTTTCCCCTCCCTAATTTATGGCCCTTCTGTTTGTCACAGCCTTCTAGTCAAGGTTGAGCAGACAATCACTTCAAATCCAATCGAGAACCCTGCTTACAGTGTAGAATATTATTTTTATTTTCCTAGAGTCAAGGTAGATGACCAATTGAATTATTATGATTACATTCTACTTCAATCCTTCTAAGAAGGTCAGTTGCCTCCTTTCTAAATCATTAAAAAAATTGTTCGAGACTGAACTAAACATTGATTCACACTCACCTTGTTGATGCGACACAGATGGCGGTGAATTCACAGTATCAACATCCATAGAATTTGGGTCAACTGGCCGGGGTGAGCCACCATCTTCAGACATATAGCCAGTGGGTGTGTCTGAACAAAAAAAGGACCTTATTACAGAGCACCATTCATATGAGCAAGTGAGTCACGTAAATGCAATGCCAAGATGGCTTACATGACTGGCTATGTATCACACTTTGCCATGCAAGCATTCCAGTAACTAAGTGTATTATTGCTCCCCCCTGGATGATACCTTATTAATTGCATCACAGAGTTTCCCTCAACAACACTAGCAAGTACTGTTATTATAATCCTAGATATATTTACTATTGGAAACTGGTTAACGTTAAAAAAGTAAAAAGTACTCATATTATAATCCTTGATATATTTACTACTGGATACCGGTTTGACATTAAAAAAAAAAGAGTTTACAAGAGTTTTTTTTCCTGCTTATTATGCTTCAAAACTGGCTAATGCTGCACTGAACTTTTATTGAACAATTTTAAAAGTTAAAGTACATCAAACTTTCAATCTTCCTGCTGTTAAACTTAGAACTTAAAATATGTGCATGCTAAATCTCATGAAGATCTTCTGTTCTCTTTTATGCTAAACCTTTGGCTTTTACAGCTGAATTAGACCATTCATTAAAAAAATGTTTGCAGGAAAGTAATAGTATTCTGCAATAATTGCTATCTTTTTTGATAAATTTTTCTTTCTCTGTAACCCTTAGCCTGAACTTAAGCCTTCTCCTAAAGCCAAAACTCCCACGAGACATCTCAATCAACAAGCTGCTAATCCAGTCCACTGACATCGACTACCCTTTGCAGGGTGCAAAGAAAGTCAGTTTTACAGCCTCCCATTCAGGCAAGGTGTAGCTAGCATGTACTAGCCCACAAATCATTTCAACTAGCCCCAAAACCATTTTTGATTAGCAAGATTAATTTGAATTTTCCTAAGAAACAGCACTTGCCTGTCGGGCAAGTTGAGAACAAAAATCACTAGCCTTATAGCAAGATCCACTAGCCCCAGGCTATCGGACATGACTTTCTTTGCACGCTGCTTTGCCCAATTCATGCAAAATGGTATACCTTGACATGATTTTCAATCATTAACAAAGAAATAAATTTCTCCAGGATTAGCTCTACAGCCTAGAGAGTCATTTGTATTGTTTCCCTCAAAACTTGTATTAAATGTTCAAACTGTCAACTGCATGGCTAGACGGATCTTTTGGTTGTACAGCTCCTAAATTTAGCATTAGCTTCTTCTCGATTCAGATGTCTCTCTTTGCAGTTTGCGACACAAGGAAATGAGGATACAGCTGAAATTTAGGCTATGTAAACCTCAAATGAACCAAGATTAAAACTTAGGGTCAGCTTGCACCTAAATGTTTTGGTTAGACTTTGATGACTATGGTTGTTAGTGATCATGGCTTACATATACATGTACATGTGATTAACGGTACATTATTACAAACAATTATTAAATAAAACATATATGTTCTAGTCCATAACTTCTTTCTCTCTCATTAAAACAAAAAAGTCTTGAATTTTAAAACATGTTTTAGTGGAACAACAGTGTACATTATTCAAGGGGACTGAGAAGGAGCATGAAAAACGACTGGCTGCTCTAATTTAATAGCTGGATAATGATTAGTTATATCAATCAATGATCCTCAAATTAAGTGTAGCAATAACAAACTTGTGGTTTTCCCTCAAAAACAGGTAGTTAATAATATTATCCAAACATGACCCAAACAATGATAGAAAACTGCATGTTCACTACGATTTTCCATCAGATTCATAGTAAACTCTTCTCTTTATGACTTGCCAGTTCTATATTTATTCCTTCACAAACAATGACTATATTGCTGAAAGTCAAGCAGTGACTTGTATTTGGATGACAGTTACTTTGAAAACTCCTGACCAAGACCAATATATCTGCATTTTCAGTGCTATATCAAGCTATCTTGACCTTCAAAAAAGACCAAAATAAAGATTGTCTAAAAATGTTTTGCCCAGTAGGCATAGGGAAGACGAACTACACATTCCATTACTATTAATTCTTCGGAGAAAAGTGACACCAATATCAAAGCATAGCTGCTAGAGTGAGGAGAGACTTCAAATAAGTGGAGGTTACAGATAATTTGCCTTTGCCCAATTGCAACCTCAAAGATTTTGGTCAAGCCAAAGCAGCAAAAACTTTGTTCCCCAGGATAAAATGGTTATGTGACCATTCAAGTTTTTCATGACAACAACAATATTATTAATATATTTAGCGGTGCCATTTAATTTCAGTAATTAAAAATAATACACTATTACTAATACAGCATGGAATATGGGGATTTTTGTTAAGCCATGATTTTTTGCATTTAAAAATGGGAACCATGGGGATATATTTAGAAAAAAAACTATGAAGATATTCTATACCCACCTGGCATGTCAAAGCTGCTTGCAGGACTGTGTTCAAGCTGAGTAGGTCGATTTGAAAATGGATATGAAGCATTGTAAGGCATAGGTGGATCATCGACACTTCTAAATGGAGAAGGCAACGGCGGTGCCGGTCTTGGATACTCGCTTTGTCTTGGTACGAGTACTGGCGGTAAAACTACGAAGAGAGAACAGGAAATATTCATTGGCTTTTAGTCTTTCTCTAATGTTGCAAAGTCAGGTAGCATACATGTATGTCGCATGGTTCTCGTGATCTCCGACATTTTCTATTACACAAAAAAGCCTAATGAAAATTAAAGAAGAAAGGAATAAAGAATAAAATGGTGCACTAAATCTTAAAGCACTTAAGTGGTTCGTTCTTTTATAGTATTTTCTTTATAATTCATCACAAAAAGCCTCTTCAGCTCACAAATACCAAGTTTAAACCTACCGGGACTTTCGACGCGTCTGTAGTGATACGGATTAATGCAGACTTCTTTTTGTTTCAGCCCAAAAGCATACTCGCAACAATCCAACGGTTTTAATTCGTGGTGGCTTTGAAGATCGGGCCATCGCCATACTCGACAGTAAATTACATGCGGCAAACCTTTCCTGTGCGAGACCTGAAGGCGCCCGTCTAAACTACGAGTGATTGTCACACATTTTGACGGCTGACCCGGCTTTGACAGTGCATTTTCCAGCTCCTCAAGGGCGCCTTTCTTCTTCTTTAGCTTCTTTACTAAAGACTCGATAGCTTTTTCCGCCCATTTCTCTTCTTCGTCGCCCTGTTTCCAACCAAGCAGTCTTTTCACGGCAGGAGGGGTGAACGAGAAGAGCGAAGCCATAGTCGTCATCTTGGTCAGATTTACTTTCTTCTCTCAAATAAACTTAATTTCTCGCCTGTTTGGCTCCGCAACACGCTGTTTCTCTACAAATGACGAAAAAACAGTAGAAAATTAAGGCTTAAACGTGATAGTTGCTACAGTTTTAATGCAAACACGACGAGCAAAGCTCCGCCAAACCTCTCACTCCAAACTATCAAATGTTCCACTGGCGCCAGAATGGCGTCGCCTGTAGAAGAATAAACAACCTCGCCAATGTGGCGACAACTCCTGGCTTAACTTGCTTCCTCACCCGTTAACGACACTTCGATCAACGAGCTCCGAAAGAGCGTAAAACAAAACACAAACGTTAGTAAAGACCGTAAACAATTGTTCTCTCGCTAAAATTGTGTTCCTTGTTCGTGAGCGAGGCTTTTGCTGTAGTGACGTCATATGTGCTGGCGACATGATGTCTGGAAAGTCTGACAACGTGACAAGCTTTCAACGGAGATATTGTAATTTTGTCAAAGGGGTTAGGGGTAAGACGATTTTCTCTCGGCACGGAAAGCTAAATTGACGATTGACAGTTTTTAAAAACAAATACTTTGGAAGACCAAAAATTATAAAAACTAACATTTGCTTTTTCAATTATTGAGTCTTCTTATTTATTTTGCAACAAGGGCACAATTTTCATTGTCATCGCTCCACCCCCTCCCACAAGTATAGATATTTTGTTCGTGCTTTTTTGTGGGTAGACACCCAACCCCCCGGTGCGTATCACGACAGCGCTTTTTTGGAGCTCAAAGTGCCCCATTTGAATAACGATGATAATTTTTGCGCTCATTCTCATTTCCCTTTTAATTGATGCAGTAGTTCCAAACCACCAGAAAATTGCGGGACTTTTTAAAGTTATTGTTCAGGAAAATAAAAAATGTCTAGGATTTTTCGGAAGTGGACACTCCGCGGCAGTGTAATGCTATTTGATTGCTTCCGGTGTTATGTCCTCTGTCTGATTAATGAGGACAAAGGACAAATTCTTAACGGTTAACGCAATTTAACTTAGGAAATTGCTTTTGCTGCCTCGAAGAAAGAAAAAGAAAAGAAGAAAAAAAACATCAAAGAAAGAAGTTAGCGGCGCCTGATTAATCTTAAATTTCACAAAGCTGTAAAGCACTCAATGAAACCCGACCAATACTGACTACAATGCACTAATTTATGTTATCTAAGATTGTGGGTCATTTGTAATAAGTATTGTGAGGTGTGTAACAAGTGTTTACCTTGGAGATTAATATTCTGAAACAGCATTCACTTAGTAGATTGTCGGCTGGACATTCCGGCCGGTGGGTGAACATTTTCGCACTATTTTTCGCGAGGCAAATTTCCTGGAGTTTTGAAAGATCGACTAAATCTCTAAAGATATACACACCGTTTACTACGGCCATCGTTTTTAGCCACGATGAGTTACAGTGTAAAGCATTAAGTTTCTTTTGTCCGTCACATTAGAGAATTAATATCCCTCAGATTTACCTTAGGAAATTTGCATACGTCCTCGTGTTGGTTTAGCTTGTTAATTGTTGAATAACATGTGTTTTCACCTTTGTCTACAAACAGTTAGGCCACAATAATGCAAAAATATGTAGAAACATCTTCCCCATCTCAACCGATGATCTAGAATGAGCCAGCCCGCCTATTGAAGCTTTCTCTTTCTCCGCAACTGTGAGACCACAGTTTACCAGTACTGTGAGACCACAGCCCTACCAGCCTTATGACACATTGGCGGGTTTTTTGATCTCGAGGAACATACCTTTAGTGAGTGACTTCAGATCCGTTTTATTTATTTATCTTGTATTTATTTATCTAAACTAAACTATCTTTTCCGCCCGATTAGCGTCATTAGCGTCTAAATAGTTTAACCCAGAGTAACGGTTACTTAACTGCGAGGGGCTGTATCACGAGGCGAGGATATACAGCTGTTTTTAGGTCAGTTCTGTGCTAATGTCATTAATAAGAACCTTTACCACCACACAAAAAGCATCCTTACCATTAGCAGAAGACGATTGGAAACAGTTTCAGTAACTAAATACAGTATGAAATATCAAAACTGGACCATTATTTATAATTTTGGTATTCAGTTGATCAAGACACGTTTTTAGCTTTTTAAAAAGACAAGCCCTCTTGAAATGAGTTTGAACAGCAATCGTCTCCTAGCTCAAAAAGCTGCTGTTCAGTGCCCTGTAGACCCAAATATGAAGCGCGGAAAATTTTCCAAAGAGGGATCACTGACTTAAAACGACCAACCATTACCATGCCAGTCCGATCCTTAGTTATTGCAGCGACAAAGTCATTTTTTGTTTTGGTAAATGCACTAAGTAATGACTTTAGCAAAGGATTAACCTGAAAAAGGAATAATATCCTGGTGACATATATAGCCCCTTTAACAGGTTTAAGGAGGAGAAGAATATTACGCATATATTTTTTGAGTGTTTTTCTTTCGTTTAACACATGGTGCAGACTGCTCTTCAATATCAATATACATACCAGCGGTGAATTGAGGTCAAAAGCCCAGAGGCAGAAAAACAATTAACAAATAATAATAATAATAATAAACAAATGGTAATAATAATCATCATCATAATAAAAATATTTAGTGATAAGTCGCGAAGAAGGACTATTTCCACTGCCATAGCTCAAAATAGTGCTCTCATTCAAATAAGAGCTCCACTCTCCCCTCCCCTACCCTCTTCTTCTCACGCTCCCCCGAGAGAGAAACGACGACAATGACTAAGTAGAATAGAAGGATTTCAATACCAAAACTAAGAGGACCTTTGAGGGAACATGGCTATGGAGACGACCACATAAGTTTTGTTTTTAGTGGGGGGGGGGGGGGGGGGGGCAAAACAAAAGCATAATGTACAAAAGCCTGCACGCTTCTCTCTTCGTGGCGTCACGATGGCCAAGCTCATTAGGACAAACAAACCACCAAGTTCACGCCCCCGTCTCATACCAACGTTCCATTGTTTCCCGCCAAAATGCAGACTCCAGACAAAAGGAAAGAAAATATTAATAATAATAATAATAATAATAATAATGATAACAATAACAATCATAATGATAATCATAATCAAAAGTAGGTTAATGAAGTAATAATCATAATGATAAAACAAGTTCTCAAAAAAGCAATTTTTTTTATTCTAAGAGATTTATCTTTTCAAACAATTGATTCATTTTAATAGTGAACCAGAAGCGATTAAAAATAACTTAATGAAGATCATGTAAAGAAGATTAAAATATGCCATTTAATACTTAATATTTCATTACCATGAAATATTCAAATAATTTTCTTTGCATTTTTAGTTATTACTCCAGTAATTGTGAAAATTGACAAGGTAGAAAGGCAACTTTGGGAGAGTGAAAACTATAGGCATATGACACGTGTAGGCAGCCAAGAATTTTTAATTTCCAAAATAAAGAATTTAGAAAGTGCCTTAACTGACTTTGACTGGCATGCTTGTCGTAATACCTCGAAACCACCCCTTAAACTGAAAGGTAAAGTGAATTTAAAACAACAAATTAACTGACACTAAGTGAGAATCCTCCCTTTGCTAGCGCTAATACCTCGCGTCACTCGTCTTCTCAGTACCCTAAAGGATACCTAAATTCTAAAGGTGGTTATTGAATAATTGAGAACCCTTAAAGATACAATTCCAGAAATTCCAAGCCAGGTCAGGTAGAATTAGCACCATGTCATTTTTATCGCTAGAGGGTCCCACTACACGAGGTGTGCGCAAGAGTGACCAACATCAATTTTCTCCAACACAACTAATACAAAATCAAAAGACAAAAGTTAAAAGTTATTAGAATTGATAAAATGATCGCCAAAGGAGAAATTCTTTGATCTTTTATCAAATTCTCTTGACTAATTGCTGTATGAAGAAGATCAGTCTGGAGAATTTGTATGTTGATTTTGGGACTTAAAGGGGTTTTAAATTAACGTACGTTGATACTGCGACTGTCATAATTGTGGTCAACAATGTTTCATGCTGTACACAGGGGAAAAAACGGAAACTATCACTTAGGCCGGTTATTTAAATGGAGTTTAACCAGTATTTAACAAAACCGCGTTCTAAGTCCTTTTCAGTTTACCCAACGCTCTTGTATAAACACCATTTGTCGTGAATAGTTTCATTAAAGCATATAGCGTAGACAAGAAAAGCAGTTATGTTCTTAAATTAACCCACTAAGGAAGAGATCTGAAGGTCGAAAGATTTCTTAAACCGCGTCCTAAGTTAGACTTCGTTAAAATAACCGACCCTTAGTATCTAGTAATGCACAAGTGAGAGAACTGAAACTCATTATAGGTTATTATAATAAAAGTCATTGGCGGCTGAAATAATTGCTGGAATCGCCTGTACTATGAAGTTCCAGCAGAACAACGTAAATATAACTTGCATGTTCTGGCAAACGAACCTCTATCTGAGATAAATAATCTCTTTAAATTTATAAATCGGATTACTCCAATGCCGGTTTATTGTCTCACAGACAGATAATTCGCTTATATTAGGTTTATAAATGAGTTCAAAAACCTCGCCTGTCTGATCTTATAAATAAACCACTGATACTGTGAACTCGTGTGGGCAACAAGAAAAGAGTTATGTTGGTTTATAAGATGGCGGAGATACCACGAACGGGTGCTGACTAGTCGGTATTTTCAATAAGGAATTCTTCATAATAAGGCAAAGAAGGTTTTCCCTCAATTTTTCTAAAACAATATCTCTATTCAAGACAAAATAATTCATCTGCTAAAAATATTCGAAAACAGGTAACTTGTCTTTGGCAGAAATTGGTTAATTTTGAAAAACCTATTGAGATTTAAGCTTCATTGGTTCAATTCTCCATGCTCCGACAACATATCGCAAGCTTATAAGAATAAGATCTTTGCCCATTTGAAGCCAACTCCAGAATGGAATCATCTTTGAACCTTCCAAAAATAAAACATACAATAATTAGTTAATAGTTTGTAAATAAAACCAGAAAGCAGCTGAATGTATAGTCTTTTTACTTGCTCAAACGAAAGAAGTACATGTGTAATTCAAACTTGAAAGAGGCGGGTTATCTTTGCGTAACAATTCACAACCAGCTAGCATTGACCTATGATTGTTTGCGTCAGACTTGTTATTTTTAACCACAAGAAAAGTGTTGGAATTGTTGGAGTACTCTAGCAGAAGGAATTTCATTCGAGACAGGTCTTCCATCTTTAAAAGCATAATATGAATTCGCAAAATATGTTGTGTACAAACCATCTATTTCCGTCCAGTTGATAGCTACTTCTGCAAGGGCAATTTTCAGTCGCTGAGCAATGTAAAGCAGCTCAACATCAAAAGCCCTGCAAAGGAAGAAAACGTGGGTGGTCAGCTAATAACAGACAAATACACGTGAAAACAACGAGGAATTGGGTTTTTAATAATAAATACAGTAAAGTGGACATAAACACATAAGTTCTTTCTACACTTCTGGAATGCCTGGAACAGTCTACACATCTGACTGAGTTTATTGTGGGAAAAACCCTTACCAAGGTTTTGAGACTTTTTACATTGACCAGTTAGCGGAAATCCCTGGACACTGCTGGAAAAGAGGCCTTCAAAATCAGCGAAGTTACTAAGTTAGAGAGTAATACCCCCAAAAAACTATCGAAGAAATGGCTCTGCAAAGTCCCGAAATTTTGCAGACGTTTGTGTGGTGGCAGCACAAATTTGTGCCACACGAATCTCTCTACATCTAAAAATATTTACAATTTTATGGAGCTATAACTTCACTCGTTGCTGAAACATCAGCCTTAAACGTGGCAAGTTAACTAATTCTAAGGCATTCTTTGCAGCAGTGTCAAGTGCTAGCTTGTCCTTCGTCAGAGCAAATCAAGGAACTGTGAGACTTAGTTTCTATAACGACAGAGGGAGCTCCGCTTTTGCTTATAGATAAGATAAAGGAATAAAAGATTAGTTTAATGAAAAGAAGTGGTGTTACTTTGGTCAAAGAAAAAGAAATCTTAATCTGGCCGCACATGCTGCAATTTGAAATGGGTCATTCTAGGGTTACATCAAGGTTATGTTACTCGAGACGATTCGCAACGAAGATTTTTAGGGCAACACAGCGTTGCAACATTGTTGCAACATTGTTTCGAATAGTTACAACATTGTTACAACATTGCAACGGTGGGTTGCACTAAAACTCGTCTTTGCGAATCGTCCCGTGTAACATCACCTTTAAAGCAGTTTTCCTCACCCTTTTAAGACTAGCTTTTTGTTAGGGTTCTAAGACTGATAACCTGGTCAAATACTGGTTTATCCTGAGGAGAGATTTTACCGACAATATATCTATTGCAAGGCTAAGATTCTTAACAGCGTTTTATTAGAACTTACCACCGTTCAACATGGAGTGCAGTAAAGGTTAACAGCGCTGCAGGTCTTGTAAAAAGTTTAAATCCACACTGAAACAATATGATGATCAAGAGCTAAGCAAACCAGTTTTTTAATTGAAACACAATGTGACACCTGACCTCACTACACCCTAAGGTCACTGTCCCAGCAAACTTCAGAAGCAAAGACAACATGATAATAAACGCTTTGATTGAAGTGGAAGTCAAATCCAGGGCTTCCAAACAACAAGTTCAGCAAGCGTACCACTCGGCCATGCTTGCTTCTTCCAACATAGTGACAAATAAGTATATTAAATAAATATTAAATAAAGTTCTATAGGCAAAAATGACTTGGTTATTAAGGTGACATCACTCACTCAGGATAATATTCTCTCACCTGTGTGTCTCTAATTCCTCGAACACAAAGAAACCACACAAGGAAGTGAAAGCCATACATCAGGATGTTCCTCAAAAAAGACCGCTACAACGAAAAACATTCCTTTTACACAGTAGTCCTTACATTCCTTGGGCATAAAAGAGCAAGCAAAATACACAGACACGCGTGGAAAGAGAAAAATATCAGAAGCCCTATCTGACATTCGGAGTAAAGAGCATCAATGAGCACAGAGAAAATGAAGGAGTTATGAGCTACCATCAACAACCCCACTACAACTTTTCTCATTACAGGTTAAAAAAAGTAGAGTATTCCATCCTTTCTTATCTTTACTTGAAGCTTAAAACTTGAATTTACTTTTCATTTATTATTAACAAAATATTTGTTATCAGTTTATTACTTACTTTTGCTACTGCTTCATCTTGAAGATGTGCTCGTGAACCACAAACTATCACAAATTTATTCCCCTGAATAAAGAAAAATCAATAACTAATCCATTAATAAAGGTAAGAGAAATGATCAAGTAATCATGTATACGAATGATTACACAAAATCAAGAGGCTGATTTGTTTAAACGCAAGTGTGAGTAACAAGCACATTGGACAACACAAATACCAATATTATTAATCAAAACTAAAACGAAAACTAGGATCAATAATTTAAACTAAAAATAAAAGGACCAGAGCCTCCAAGAGTTGTTTCTAGACGTGAAATACAGAAAAAAAGAGCCTATTCAACAATGTCCAGCTATTAAAGTGCACACAGTGATGTATATTGTCCCAATAGCTTAGGCATGACACATACTGGGCTGCTGATAGCCAATCACATTAGAGAATTTTGTTTTAGTTATGGTTGGAGGGGCAATTACCACAAGAATGTCTCTTGAGTTCAGTTGAGTTCAGTTTTCAGTTTTCAGTTTTTAAGAGACTATGATAGAAATATCCCTAAGGTACACTACTCCCTAGTCCCTAATCCCTAAATTCTTTGCCCAAGGTTGTAAACCAATACACCTTTTCAAGAGAGATTTTTTCCCTTATAATGGCATTTGTATCATTGAGGTGCAGATGTCTCTCCTGCAAAATGTCCCATGCAGCAAGGAGCGACGATAGATGGTTGCATTTGCAGGCTAAATCAGCTCATGAATCCAGTTCACCAAGCTTAGCAAATAATAACTGCTCCCCTCCAATTTTTTTGCGTTTTCATTGGTTCTACTAGCTCACGAGTTGTAACCTCAGAGTCAACAGTAAGCTCTTGGTTACACTTAATAAATGAAATTTTTCACATTAGTAATGAGCATACCTTCCTGCCATTAAGATCATCTAAGGCTTGTTCTAGTCTTGCCAAGTCAGAAAACTTACTGGCCCCATCGGCATCAGCCATAAGAATTCTTCTTCCTCTTGAGCTGAGCACACCCTACATAAAGGCAACAAAAAGATAAAGGCGGTGTGTATGGGTTAGAGAAAAATAAAATGAGCTAGCTATACCTGCATAGAGAGACCAGGGCCAGGTTGCATAAAACCTTCTTAAGATAAGAGAGCTCTTAACTTTTGTTCTGGAACAATAACCTATTGTTTTGAAAGAATAGTTACGAGTTCCCTTAATCTTAAGATGTTTTTTGCAACCCCACCCAGGCCAATTGCAAATTGAGCAACAGCAACCAGGATTAGCTCAGTCGGTAGAGCGCTTGACTGCAGAGCAGTAGGTCCAGCGCTCCAAGCTGCGACCATTTTGGTCGCCATGGCGAGTGAAAAAAAAAATTGGCGACTGAATTATCAGCGAAAGTCGCCATTTGGCGACCAAAGGATATAAGCTCAAAAGAATAAAGTTGACTTCACGTTTTATCGCTTTTTAACTGAATCATCGTTAAATTAAAGAAATATTACCAAGCTTTTCTTCTGTGTAAATTCAATGATGAATCTGTTCCTCTTGCATGGCAAGACATGTGTACAGTTCTGGCATAAGGATCTGCGTATCGCAGCTTCGAATTCATTGAGCGGCCATTTTGAAAACTCAGGTGGGAGAAACTGGGGAGAGCCCAAACTACTTCCGGCGGGGGTTGACTTACACCCAGGCCACCCCGACAGAATACTGAATACGTTGTCGTGATAAATTCAAGTGTTAGCACTGCTTTTTCGTGATTAGAAAACCATATATAGATATTTATTAGGATAACTAAGAATAACTTGATACTGATATACGTCAACAATGAGTGGAAGTTATTCAGGCAAGTTTCATTTAGCACGTACAAACAGTATTTTTGTCATCAACTTTGAAGTAAGAAACGTTTATTTAGGCCAGAAGTATTGTTATTGTTATTGTTGATTCAAGTTTTAATTTACATATGTGAGTGGTTTCAATGCCAATGATTTAGCTAAAGAAAGATGTTTCTTAGCAAGTAGACGGTACGAACAAATGTATATTCACGTAATCGTATCTGATCAGATTTGTTTCAATGATATCACTGCAAATACATGTTCCGGGTTTCAACATCCGACTTTGTAGTAAATTGTTCTGGTTACCTCTCATAAATGTCTTTGCCTGTTTTTGCCATCTTGTACTGCGTTTACAACCCGCAGGCAAGTAACAATGGAGTGTTAAAAACACGATTTATTTCCGTACACAACGTTCAGCAGTAGCTCCTTCATGTAAGTAGCATGAAGTGTCTTGCGTTAATGAAACGACAATTTTTGGCGACCGAAATTTTCCATTGGCGACCATTTTAAAAATGAAGGTCGCCAAAAGGCGACTTATTGAAAAAATGAGCTTGGAGCGCTGAGGTCGCGGGTTAGATTCCTGGAACCTGACCAATACTCACTCCCTTTGCACTGCAAGCGGCTAGACCTTCCTGTGGCACGGATGACCGCGTAACATGGCGGTCCCGTCTCCAGTTGGAGGCGTAAAAATAGTATCACCAATTAGTACTTTCATGCTAAATACCTTGACACTCAAATAAAGTGTCTTTTTGTTAAATCAAAAATTCTAAGTTTACATGTAAAACACAAATATTGCTCTAGCTACTATTCTCAAGGTTGAGCTCTAGTAAGAAAATTTGGGCAAATCATATTAGAGTCAGCCAGGGTAGCCAGCACCAAGGGTGTCCTTGTCATCGAAGAGTACAAATCAGTTACATGGGGCAATCAGTAAAGTAGCGGGGGGGGGGGGGGGTACTAGAGCCAGCCCTGATTCCTCACAAACCCCCTATACGTTAGGCTAGCTTATTAACAAAAACTTACAAAGAAAAATAATTACTGGTTGAAAGGTGACAGGGGGCTCTTGCACTGTAACACTATGATAGACCAGACCAGAATTTTATACTGTACAAGCATATTGCTGGACTATAACTACTGGTATGGATGTCTTTGCATTTTGTACAAGCTGTAGTCATTTAGTAACAATAATTTAGATGTAGTACTTGTTCATTTTACATCTTTACCCACTGAGAGCTAATCAAATCCCTTCCTCTTGTCTCAACTTATCTTACCATCCTTACTGCACCACCCTTGCCTCGGTTCTGCTCAAAAGTCAAAAGTCGTATTTTATGGACACCATATCTCTTCACATACTCTAATGCCACCTATAAAGTAAAATAGGATAAAATACAACTTTAAATAAAATGACTAATTTTTTTAAAAAGTCTATTATACTGGAAGTTGTGTTATTCAGACAAGGCTGGGCTCTAAGGAAAATTAAGGGAAGCCCAGTGCTCTGAAACTCTAAAATCTAGGGTGCCCAGCATATGATTTGTACAAAAAAACTAGGATTCCTTAGTCACCCAATAGGAAAAGGTAGGTGCCAGGGGACAACAGGCTCTGCTAAAGCACAGTTCTGTCATTGACAGAACTTCCAAACATTCTCCACTTTGTGCTAAAACAAACTGGGGAAAACAAAACCTTCAATTCACAGCATAATGATTTCACAAGTACCCTGGCACCAGAGGTCTGCTCTTAAAAATGTAATAAACCCTACATCCATGAATTAAAGACAATAAACAAAGTCAAAGCTCTCTTAAAAAACAAAGTCATAAGTGGGCAGTTCTACTCATTGCATCCATAAAAATAATACTATTTTGAACTCTGTGCTAGTAGAAACCATTCCCATACTAAGCAGCTGACTCCGGGCGCTTTCCAAAAGTTAGAACTGGCCGGCCGGACCATGGCCGGACCAGATATTTTGGCAATGAATTAGCCTTTTTTCCAATAGTTTTTGCTGAAAAAACCATCTCCTTTGGGTATAATATTTAGGATTTGACTGATGTTTGGTTAGTTTTGATAAAAAGTGAAGTTCTCATTACGATGGGAATGGGCTGGCTAGTCAGTTCTGACAAATGGAAAGAGCCCTCCGATTGCAGACCTTTTTTTCTGCTTCCTGAAGATATTCTCCAACTGTTTACTCTTGTACTGTTATTGTGATATCTAAGCAAGGCTTGACTGATTCTTTGAACTGTGCAGAACACCTATTTCTATGTTCCTTTTAACTGACTCAAAATTGAATTCTCTCATTTTCATTGGCTGCAAAGTAGTACTCAAATCAACCATCACTTGAGAGCAGACACCTGTAACAGCTAGCCTTATTCTTTCTCACTCACCTTAGAAGTTTCATCTTTGCTACCATCATCTACAACTAGAATTTCGTATGTGAAAGATGGCTTATTTTTCTGAAAAAAAAAAGGATGCCAAGCAATCAAGTTAATTATTTACTAGAGTGACCCATATATAATGATTAACAAAAACACACCTATAACTCTATAAAAATATTATCATTAAAAAAATTGTAAATAATATTTTTAATGATGTTATAGGTGTGGAAACTTATAAAAACAACTGACAACTTACTGTGTTGAGGAAAAAGCCAATCAGGTGTGAGAAAACTTAACTGCAAATAGCAATGGGAATTAGCTTGTGGTTTTGTAATCTGCTTCTTAGTCAAGAGCTTTTGGCTTTTTGTTGTCGCTTTGTAATCTACTTCCAATTCTAACAATAAATAATCCTTAAATATTTCAGGTGTTAACAGTTTTCCAAGTTTGAATTTAAACACCAATGGTATCATTATACTCTAGCGCTGGGTATCAAAGTCTTTTCTTGCATACAGCGAGATGCTTCAGTGTAGCGACACTCGTGAGAGAAAAAAAGGTTTTGGTCCAGAGAATTTATGTGCAGGTCACTAAAGACTTTACCAAAACCAGATGCTAAGCATAGAAAGTCTGTGGCACATGGGGTAACCGTTCATCATGGCCCTTTGGGCTAATGGGTGCATAAGGCTGCAAATAGTAAAATCATGTTTCCTATAGTCCTTGGCAAAGGGGAGAAATACAGTGAATGTGGGAAGGTGTGCTGAAAAATCACATATAATGGAAGCTGAAGCCAAGTTTTCCCTGATCTAAGTTCTAATCAAGACAATGACTACTTCAAGAAATAAACCACTTTAATGTGATCAGAGCTTTCATTAAGGGAAGTTTCAACTTGTTAGCACCTGTTACAGCTGAACTCACTTGATATTATGGGTGCATGATCCAAGTGGAAAGCAAAAGATGACACTATAAATTTTTTGTAAGATGTTACGGGTGAATCTTCATTAATTTTGCTACAACTACTTTGAAACTTAATGACAGCTCTGATCATACTTAACTACTAACAGGCTGTCCACACTTGGTGTTCTAGAACCAGTACCTGGGTACCAGCACACAATGGTTTTGTGTTCACACCCTGATTCTTTCACCTCTCATTTCAAGTTCAGATAGTAGGCCCCAGCGCAACACTTTGCGCTCAAGAAAAATTTTGAGCTTGACTTGTGGGCAAGTCTAACACCCTGAGTACCTGATATGTGACTGTGTACATAGTTACTCCATTTTACCTTTTTAGATGCCATTTTGAAATGTCAACTTAGCAGCGAGTACAAATCAGTGGACTGCCCCAGAACTTACAAAAATTGTGTGCACACAGAGACCCAGTACCCACTTGCGCCTGAGTATACTCATGCACCAGTACTGGGCCTGAATTCTAGCAGAGGTGTGTTCACATTAGTGCCCACCATGTGCTGTACTCAGGCACAGTGCCCAAGAATGACCAAAAAGTGAACTCTGCCTAAGAAACAATACAATCTTTTTTACCTCTTCATTTTCCAGATATTCTAAAGTTTCATTCAACATTATTGGAACTGTACAAAAGAAAAAAAGATCTTCAGTACAGTGTAACTACCACCAGAGGATGAAAAGATTGAATTGAGTTAGCAAATTATTGTTAGGGTTGATTTTCCATTATTCATTGTGATCATTTCTTGTGGTTGTTCTAGTGGCTGTTGTTTAATGGCGCATATTTCTTTTAGTCTTAATTGTTGTGCTTGACAATAGAAGGAGTATATTTTTATTTCAGTACACTGTAATAGGGAGTTTTGGAGTCTGTCTTTAGATTTACTGGATGGTTACATAACAACCTGGGGACTTGTTTTTTTTGAACTGGGACTCCATAGTTCTGGACTGGGACTCATGATATTTCACAAGATGAGTCTCAAGACTCACAATAACTATTCATAACAAAATCACTGGATTTAGACCCTCTTTGAGTCTTGGATTTTTCATACGAAAGTTTTGAAGTCTAGTGAAACCCTACAAACAATATCGGCTATTACTGTTTACACTATATTTTTTTGTGTGTTAGAAGAAATTCATTTTTGTATGTAGCCATGCAGCAAGCATCTGTTTGAAGATTTGAGTTGTGTTTAAACTTTGAATTATTGAAATTTTCAAAACTTTTCAGTTCTTACACATACATTAAAGCTTCAGTTAAAACTTAAACTCAGATTTTCTAGGGACATGATAAGTATTGTCTCAGGTTTGATATAAGATAAGATTCTTGAAGTTAGGAATATATAGAGGATATTACATGGCCACGTGGAGATACAAATTTTATCTTTGAGTGCTGAAAGTATCTCTCACGAGTGAGAGATACTTTCAGCACTTGAAGATAAAATTTGTATCCCCAAGCGGGCATGTAATGTTCTGTTTATTTTATAGATACACAACACAACTTTTTTTTATTCATTTTCGAAACAGCAAAATAGTGCAATTAAAGTGGTCACCTATCGCAAAATGCCTGTCACAAAAACGTTCTGAAACTCCGATATTAAGTTGAAAAGGAGAAATAAAGACAATAATACTTATTATTTTCTGTTCCAAAATGTCAAAATGCTCATGAAGAAGAGAAAAATCATGTTAGTAACCATGGCGACACCAATATCCTCACACGTGAAAGATAAGAATAGTATCTTCTCTGCGTGTGATGAACATATGATTTTTTAGTACAAGGAAAAATCCTGGTATTTTATCAGTATCTATATAATAAATGAAAATCATACATGTAAACTGCGGGGTGAAGAATTATATGAAAGTAGATCACTGCAGTTATAGACGCAACTTTTGCAGGCAACTTTTGCAGTTGCCAAAGGAAGCTTGAAAAAAGATTCAGGCTTGTATGGGATTCGAACCCTTGACCCTTGCGATACCGGTGTAGCGCTCTTACCAACTGAGTTAACAAGCCAACTGGAAGTAGGTTGTTGAATTGGTTCATTAAAAACCCGTGAAAGGATGATGATGAAGTTATGAATATATGAAAATCATAAGATAAGATTCTTGCTATGAAATTTTAAAAACACGAGTCTTGCAGCCTCAGATTTAGATCTTTACTCACAAGCCCCTATTTCCTTTTTTTAATTATTTTTTAGTCCTCAATTTACTACTATTACCATTACCATTACCATTACCATTATTATTATTATTTTTGTTATTATTATTGTTATTATTTTTATCAATATTATTAAAAATTTTATTATTATTATCATTATTATTATTTCATATTTTATGAAGCTTTTCATACCACCGTGCCAAACATAAATCGAATACGACCTTCCGCTTTAAGCGCATTTATCCTCCAAAGAAATTGTCACATCCACTTAACAAATACATCATTCAAATGAACAGCTAAACAAATTAATTAAACAAAAGCAAAGTAATTAGTTTGTAACTACTACGTATACGTACGTCTCTCCTCCTCGTTATATGAAGGTACTATCACAGACAGATCGATCGAACCTTCTTCTTCCATGAAAGGAAACGGATATGTTGCATTGTTTTTGTTTGGATCCTTGTAATACTTTTCACTCTCGAATCTAGAAAACATTGGTACGGGATTCCAAGTAGTCAAGCGAACACCAATGAGAATCTGCAAAAAGATCAAATTTTATAAAAAAAATAAGATTGCGCCCATGGGGAAATATATTTTTTCTTGCTATAAAGTTTAAGTCTCATCAAAGCTACTCACCGTTACTAAGATTACTGGAATTAAAAGAAGCAAAGCGTAGAAAAGAGTCGTAAAAGATAAACCGTGGAAAACAGAGATTACATTCATGCTGATATCGATAGAGAAGAAGAAAGGATCATGTCGTCACTTAGTAGCCGAGCCATATGTTGGGTCGAGAAAAGACTGAGCATGAGCACTTTCAGTTGTTCATGTAAGAACCCGCCAACCGTCTCTTTACATCTAATTTCAATCCAGGCCCCTGAGCTCCCTGCAAGTACCCTGTGGGTTTACTGTGGGTGCCCCAGGCTGCGGAAATATTTTTCCGCACCTTAAATTTGAAGGACCGCAAACGAATATATATGCTGCAGAACGTAGGATATATAGAAGGTCAGCAAAAATATACAAAGGATGTGAAGTATATGAAATAATTCATTTACTGCGATGATCATTCTTCACTTTCAAAAATATACAAAATAGACACATTAAATTATGCAAGGCTGATCGTATTACGAGAAAAAGTTTTATCTCCAGGCTAGAGGTGATTAAAGCTACACCTACAGAATTAGCATTGAGACTGAATCTTGGCCTCAAACCCTTTGAAACACGAGGAAAACTAAGTCGCCTCTATGTAATGTAGTAAATTATTAACAAACTCAATGATTTCGCGAACACGTAAAAGTCATGCGTATAAATTCAGGACTCCCTTTACCTCTAAGTACTCTAAGGAAAAGGTTCCAAATACGTTTTTCGAGATCCACGATTTCCAATATTTAAAGCTCAAGATTAGGAATTTTAAAGCAACTCGGGCACGATAAAGAACTAAAACTACGCTTATGAGATAAGGTGCAAGAAATAACCCAAAGAGATCACGGAATTGGATAAACTTTTGGATTGCGTTTCCAGGATTGAAGAACCTTGGGCGGAGCACTTAGTCCCCAGGGCTCTCCCCCCTTGGGCGGAGCACTTAGTCCCCAGGGCTCTCCCCCCTTGGGCGGAGCACTTAGTCCCCAGGGCTCTCCCCCCTTGGGCGGAGCACTTAGTCCCCAGGGCTCTCCCCCCTTGGGCGGAGCACTTAGTCCCCAGGGCTCTCCCCCCTTGGGCGGAGCACTTAGTCCCCAGGGCTCTCCCCCCTTGGGCGGAGCACTTAGTCCCCAGGGCTCTCCCCCCTTGGGCGGAGCACTTAGTCCCCAGGGCTCTCCCCCCTTGGGCGGAGCACTTAGTCCCCAGGGCTCTCCCCCCTTGGGCGGAGCACTTAGTCCCCAGGGCTCTCCCCCCTTGGGCGGAGCACTTAGTCCCCAGGGCTCTCCCCCCTTGGGCGGAGCACTTAGTCCCCAGGGCTCTCCCCCCTTGGGCGGAGCACTTAGTCCCCAGGGCTCTCCCCCCTTGGGCGGAGCACTTAGTCCCCAGGGCTCTCCCCCCTTGGGCGGAGCACTTAGTCCCCAGGGCTCTCCCCCCTTGGGCGGAGCACTTAGTCCCCAGGGCTCTCCCCCCTTGGGCGGAGCACTTAGTCCCCAGGGCTCTCCCCCCTTGGGCGGAGCACTTAGTCCCCAGGGCTCTCCCCCCTTGGGCGGAGCACTTAGTCCCCAGGGCTCTCCCCCCTTGGGCGGAGCACTTAGTCCCCAGGGCTCTCCCCCCTTGGGCGGAGCACTTAGTCCCCAGGGCTCTCCCCCCTTGGGCGGAGCACTTAGTCCCCAGGGCTCTCCCCCCTTGGGCGGAGCACTTAGTCCCCAGGGCTCTCCCCCCTTGGGCGGAGCACTTAGTCCCCAGGGCTCTCCCCCCTTGGGCGGAGCACTTAGTCCCCAGGGCTCTCCCCCCTTGGGCGGAGCACTTAGTCCCCAGGGCTCTCCCCCCTTGGGCGGAGCACTTAGTCCCCAGGGCTCTCCCCCCTTGGGCGGAGCACTTAGTCCCCAGGGCTCTCCCCCCTTGGGCGGAGCACTTAGTCCCCAGGGCTCTCCCCCCTTGGGCGGAGCACTTAGTCCCCAGGGCTCTCCCCCCTTGGGCGGAGCACTTAGTCCCCAGGGCTCTCCCCCCTTGGGCGGAGCACTTAGTCCCCAGGGCTCTCCCCCCTTGGGCGGAGCACTTAGTCCCCAGGGCTCTCCCCCCTTGGGCGGAGCACTTAGTCCCCAGGGCTCTCCCCCCTTGGGCGGAGCACTTAGTCCCCAGGGCTCTCCCCCCTTGGGCGGAGCACTTAGTCCCCAGGGCTCTCCCCCCTTGGGCGGAGCACTTAGTCCCCAGGGCTCTCCCCCCTTGGGCGGAGCACTTAGTCCCCAGGGCTCTCCCCCCTTGGGCGGAGCACTTAGTCCCCAGGGCTCTCCCCCCTTGGGCGGAGCACTTAGTCCCCAGGGCTCTCCCCCCTTGGGCGGAGCACTTAGTCCCCAGGGCTCTCCCCCCTTGGGCGGAGCACTTAGTCCCCAGGGCTCTCCCCCCTTGGGCGGAGCACTTAGTCCCCAGGGCTCTCCCCCCTTGGGCGGAGCACTTAGTCCCCAGGGCTAAAGAAAATAAAAATAGACTTACCTTGCTACTTACCCTTTTTTTACCTACCTTGCCTCTTTGTTGTGGTCTGTTGGATAGTATGTCTCTGATCTTATTTCTATTACTTTTTTGTTGTAACACTCTGGGTTTTTTATGTTATAATGTTTCCTCTTTTTTCTTTTCTTTGTTGTTGGTTTACGCTGAGGAATTTAGCTCTGGATAAGGTTTCGTTTTATGTACGAAACCGAACTTTTTTTTACTGAATTCCAAAGCGTAAACTTCTTTTAGATTCTGATATTTTTCTTTGTGCCGACTGAAGAGGTTTAATTTATAACTAATCAGAAGGTGCAATCGTCTTGGTGTATATACCAAACCAGAATTTTCAGAGAGACCAAAAAGTTCACATCAAAATTAATCGAAAGAAAGATGCAACATCAAAAGAAATATAGCTTAATGGCTGAGCCGAGAGAACCTATTAAGAATAATGACCGAGCGCGTACTTTTCCATAGTTTTAGAACAATCATGCAGGTTATTATTATGGTCACTGAACTGAAACAGTAGGTTATTATTTCTAACAACGATCTTCTGTTTCACCTCAACGACCTGTTCTCAAGATTTATCTGAAATAATAACCTGTTTAAAACAATGGAAAATTGCATGAAGACCCTGTGTTGTGCAAAAAATGAACTTACCATAGGTTTGCTATATACTGAATAAATGACTGACACACAAATGAGTTGACTGCATATCCTTGTTAAGGACCGTGGCAGTACTTTTATTGTTATTTTGAAGACTCTCTTGCAAGGCAAATTGTTCCTCTTTTCTTTATGGTCAAGCAGTACCTGTTAAAAAATGGAAAGCGTTATTTGTCGTTGTAAATACTACTGTACTGACGTGTTAAGAATTGCACTCCGAATTAACCTTATTTTCTTGTTTAACTGGTCTCTCGTTACCTTCAGTTTTATTCACACCTGTCTTGCCCCTCTGTCGACTATTATCTAATGTCAACCTGAACCGTCGCGGGAAGCATTGTAATTCTCTCCCGGTCCAAGCTAAGCACTCTAGGCCAAAATTGCCAACAGTTGGTTAGTTGGCATCGCGTTTCATGTACGGAATAAACGCATAATTTGCCTTCAAATCGTACATTTATTAATAATGTCGCGGTTAATCAAATATAAAAGCATATGGTCTGAGTCAGAGTAATGAATTTTAAGTTTATTTTATAAGTGTTGTCTTACAGAAGTTAACACTTCTTTGATCAAACCGAAAAATGTTAACTACATAACAATCGCAACTCGACGTAAACCTGCACGTAAACCTTTATTACATTTTTGTCCCTCTAGTTCAACATTCATCGAGCCAACTTAACAAAGGGACCATGCATATTGACAAGTAACTTCGGGCGACGACAACAGAGGAAAGAATTATGAGAGAAAATCCGTTATGTGAAGTCTAAAGGAATAATTTCTTTCTGCAGCAAAAATAACCAGTAACAACTGTTAAAGCAATTTGGACGCTTATCACCGTTTCTTTAAATTGACTTATAAGTTTTTCCAGAAAAAAAGTAAACGATTACAGTTTTTATTACAGTTGAACTAAGAACAAACCTGCTGTTTTCGAGGAGGCAATAGAGAATCTTGACTTTCATTCCAGGCCAGAGATCGCCTAGCTGAGTTTGGTCTTCACTGCTCCGCAGGCAATGCAAGGTACGGAGGTTTCTGGCTTTAAACACAGTTAAATCAACTTGAAATCGGTGTCTCCATTTATACGGTCGCTCGATTAAAATTCAAACCAGTGTGAGAAATGTCTTTGATAAATCTTTTCTTGAAACTGTATGTGAGATAAGCTCGCACCCTATTTTTAACAATGGACAATCAAAGCATAAATTGGTCACATTCAAAGAGAAAAGTTGCCGACTCCCGCAAATTAAACATAACGTAGCTGTTGGTTGAAAACAGTACTAGTGGATAAGCATACGACTTGACAATACATTGAGAAAAGCACGCACTCAGTTCATCATTGAACAATTAACGCCTGAATTGGACGCATTCAGAAAAAAATGCAGACTTGGTTAAAACTTGACAAATCGATGACAAAACTAGCTTATGAATGAGGAGTAGACTTCTAACTTCACAATAGGCCTCTCGTCCCAACATCAAAGAAATTGAAAACAATGCTAATGCGAAATTTTGGAGGGACAACAAGGAGTATTATAGTATTTTTGAAAAAGGCCTATTGCAGTGTGAATTACCACAAGCTTGCCCCTGAATAAATTTAAAAGTACTGGGAAAGAAAACTAACAAACTTTCCAAACTTCTCGGTGGACAGTAAAAGCGAAGAAAGTTACAGCTATCTACTACAGGTGCTGTTCAGTCACAAGAACCGTTTTGACTCCTAACTTTTGATTGCACATTGATGTTCATCACCACTATCAGTTTGACAAAACTAATGAATATGGGAAGATTATAATAGCCTGTTTTGCACCCGCTCGTCACGACTAAAGTTAAAAGTGCGAAAAAGCGAGAATACAAACTTTAGAAACTTCGAGGTAGTTAAAAAATCACTTCCATCACACTGACACATGAAAAGCTCGCGTTAAACGAAAATGCCGCGAACACACAATATTGAGGAGGTCAAAGATCATAGCGTGGGGTTATTAGTTACTGGGGTCACAAGAATAGTGGAGAAGATTTATGTGATCACATGCATCAGGCCCGGCTGGTACAAACTCTTCCCCCAGCTGGTCATTTCATTTTCGTTAACTTCAGATATGCAAAGTCGCCTAATTTTACAGACGTATGTACGGTGGGGACAAATTTGTGCCCCCACCACACAAACATCTGAAAAATTTCATTTCGCACACTTTTAACGTATCACCTTTAAACTTGGTAAGTTTCCCAATCTTAAGGCGATCTTACCAGCAGTGTCAAAATATATTCGCTAACTCAGTGGTCTTAAACAAAACTTGAAAAACCGTGGAAGAATCTACTGGGTCTATTGAGTGACTTTTTATCTTAGTCCTCCCAAGTTGGTCCACGGGATGAATTGGCTTGTCGTAAATTCCAGACGCTGAGTTTGATGCTTATGTACTGGTTTATTAATCTATGTTAACATTTTGTTGCGGGCGGCAAGAGGAGCCCGCAGTCCGAATCTCCAGGTTATTATGCATGCTTCGCATGTACATAACCAGCTTTCATTTGGACTTCTACTACGAATGAATGGAATGTATAGAACGCAATCTGATCACGCGTGTTTTTACCATCTGTAACGTGAAACTTACGCATAGGACATCGTTGTTGCCCGCATTCCGTAACCTTTAGTTATTACTAGCGGGGCGGATGATTACTAGTTCTAATAAAAAGCGTGTTTTTGACTTAATTAACATAACCCACTACATGCGAACACTGTACCACACATATCTTGGCGACCCTGCAACGTATAACATCAAACAGAGTATAGGTTTACTGTTGGCACAGCAATAAACGACATTTTTACCTGGAAATATGCTGTAACCCAAGAAGATTTCGTAAATAGTGACACTAGGAAAACAAACTCTAACACGGAAGTGACACGAAAGCGTTAATGTTTTTATTAATATACGAAAATTGTTCTTACAAGAAACATCTGCCAAAAAAAAGCACCGAATATCTCCAATGAAAATTTGGTGTTTTGCAGAGGACATATTTTAACCCCTTAAACACGTCATTGCACTGTAAATCACAACAATTTCGGTAAAAAGAAGCTAACATAATCCTACTCACTGGTTCTTTGGTCACGATTAACTGGGCTGAGTGACCTTTCTCCTCTTCTTGTTTTCTCGTCTGATAGTTGCATCTTACAATCTTACGGTCATTACTTATGAAATCATTGCCGAATTTAGGGGGGGGGGAGGGGGGTTACTCCCATATAAAAGAGAGAGCGATGCTTGCAGCCAAACTTGGGGTTGTAAATTGTTGATTTTAGTGTAGAGTATGGTGTTCAGGACAGGAAGCCAAATAATTTTTACCCATACAAGTATCTCTTAGGGTTGAGTACAAAGAAAGAGCCATGTGCTGTAATACCGGGGTCATGTAACAGCTGCTCAGAAGCTGAAAGCCAATCGGTTTGCAACCCAAACCAGAAATGTTTAAAAGGACGAATCAGGAAAGACCTCACGAGCAGCTCAGACTACATTACCGTAATACTGTGTTACATGAGGTCAGTATCCAATGTTCACACATCGGTTTAGCACAGTTAGTATAACTCTTATTTAGGAGTCAGGTTTTATACATTCTCTTTAAGGGGTCTATTTTCCAATGGGCATCCCGTCCCTTTCATTTACAAGTCTCCCTGGGCTCGGAGAAGCCTGCCTCGTAGCGGGTCAGACTGATATCAATAAATTTCCTTAACGAATTAGTTAAGAAAATTTGATAAACGATCAGAGTATCTGTCCTTTGGTGATCAATTAATAAAAAATTATCCTAACCTCTTCTCATGATTACGTATTGATATTGTTAGGAGATAATAAATGTTAGTCAATCACACAAAGAGGTCTGCAGACAGTGCACAGTTAAGAAAACTATTACTACGGCAAAAATAATAAGTCAATTTTCAAGAGATAACAACAGTGGCTATTTTACCATTTTGCTGACTTAATGCTTCTTCAAGATGTAACTTATGAGACAGGTCAGGTGGCTTCATGGAAATTTAAAAAAAAAAATGCCATGAACAACAATCTGCTGTCTTGGAACAATACCTTTTTGGCATTAATTCATAGCTCCAGTGCAAATCTGAAGCTAGTGGTCAACAGCTTCCTCGTAAAGCAATCTCAAAGCATATAATTTAAACAAATTCAGGGTCTTTGCAGTAGAACTGCACCATTGTCCAGATATAAATTCTATTTGGACTGTAATTTTGTCCCATCACAGTTTGAAATGCATTAAAACAGACATTACATATTGATTCGTGATCCTGCAAACATGATTTTTCCCAACACATTCCAACTGCTTTTTGCCCACCTTCAGCTCCAAAGCAATGAAGTCAGATAACAAAGCACATTAAGTGATGCTCTTATCTTGGGTAATAGCTCGTAAACTTTGCCATTTTGCTATTTAACCATTCTGTTACATGCCTTCAATGGCGTGAATTTCTTTGGTAAAGCAATATATTCAAGCAGAGAACAATTGAGGAGGGTGTTTTAGTTGATACCACTCCACAAATTCATCCATAAGGACTGGCCCTGAAAAAAAAAAATAAGAAAGAAAGAAAGCTGATTCAACCTTTCACTCTTGAGAGTACAGTCATGTACCAGTAAAAAGGTAAAAAAAATAAAACGAAAAAATTCAAAATTCTCTTTGTAAAATCCTATGAAGAAAATACCACTGCACAATCGTTCTGTCTGAGAGATTTCATTTGAATGGTAACAACACCGAATTCGTCTAGGCTAGGTTAGTCCTGAATAGGACTGTTGTTGACAGTGACTTAAGTTTTGACAAATATCTATGTGGTAGTCATTTTCAGAGTCAACAATATCCTGTCACTTCATGGTATTAAATTCTGGTTATTGACCTGATTGGTCAAATATGTCACAATGATATTGGGCATTTGTCAGTTACACTGTGATGTTATTGGGTATGAAGAATCAGATAAATGTGAGCTTGGAGCTGGGAGTGAATAGTCTGTACAAAAACCATGTGCTTGCAAAACAAAATAGTCCTTCAAGGCAGTCATGTTGTGTAGCAACTTTTAATTGGTACATGCACTTTTTGTCACTGTTTGTTACTTTGTGTTAACAGTGCTTTATAACACGTAATGTATTATAGCTTCTGAAATGATCAATATAATTATTGTTTGGGGAAGTTCAAAGTGCCAGATTAATCATATAAAGATTGATTTGTGTCGTCAGTATGGAATTTCTGTTGTTTAGGCCCAGGCATCTCTCCTGTAAAACGTCCCTAGCAGCAAGAGGTGAGGAAAGACAGCTGTATTCATACAAAGCAGAGTGCACTGTTAACGTACAGTCTTGCTTGGCAGGATAGCTAAGCACTACAGAACCTAGAGTGGTACTTGGCTGACTCTTACATATACTTGTTGCAGTTAATTTTTTTCAGTTTATTTTTCTCTTGTTTTTGGGTATGGTAATGTATGCCAATGAAGTTGAAAGAAACGAAAAATATAATAATATTACTTGAGATAAAAACTAACTACAACATACTTCTCCCATGCCTAAACAACCTCTTGTACACAACCATTTGTTACTATACTAGTTATATAGAGAAGTTCTTGTAAAATATTCACCGCTCATTACGCATGCAGGAATGCCGATGTGAATTTGACACCAGTTATGGGAACAACTAAAGGATTCATTTTTCAGATAATCAATTCATAAATAGAATCTTGGGGGGTACGCTTGACCTGCCTTGACTGTAACGTCAATAATAAATTAAGCAAGTTCTAATGTCAAGGTTCCAAGATACCTCCTTTTTGGCTTTGACCAAAGCTACTTGACGGTGACGGCACAAGGTTTTCCTCGATTATCAATGCTAAATTAAAAAAATCCGGCCCTTGGCGTCAATTTTATGAAACCTTTACACGTGTAATTTACAAATGTAGTTATTGCTGTAGAGTCTGAGAATAATAGCTACACTTGTAAATTACCAGTGTAAAAGTTTTATTAAATTGACGCCAGGCAATTTATACTACACTATAGCCTTGTGTCAAAGTTGTCTTGAATACAACTACTAAAATAAAAGTAAAGAAGGCGATTTCAAGTTGCGTCTTTAGGACTTTTAGTTCTGTTTCTATGTTAACTAACCTGACAGCATTGTTGTTGGTAAACAGTTACATTCTTCTCGGCAACAACGGCCTTGAGGCAGCCATCTTGGATGAAAGAGTGTTCAGAAAGTGGTTGAGAGCACTCTGGAGCCGAATCGCGAGTGCATTCAGTTCACCAAGTGATCATTGAGATGGCAAAAATAGACAAGTCTACCACATAAATTTCATAAAAGCTAATTTTCTAGCCTTTTTTTTTGCTCATTATTTTCCCGCCAAAACTCATCTTTCGAAAACGGACACAACAATTGCTTACATGACATTAAAATTGGAAGAAACCGACCGCTGAAACAGAGAAACGATGAAAGTGTACTGCAGATTCATACTAACACAACGGGGCCGGGGAAGAGTATGGTGGCCCGTAAGGGGGGAGAGCCCTGGGGACTAAGTGCTCCGCCCAAGGGGGGACTACACAATGTTTGCCTTGATTATCTACGGTTTTCCTGGATTATTAGTCCCCCGGTCCACGTTTAGTCCCTGGCGCGTTCCCCGTTGTCGGGTCTATCCTTAGGCCTCGGGTGCTTAAAAGTGGGTAAACTTTTTTTTTTTCGCACTTTTTGTTCCTTCGGCTTCTCTTTTGTTGCTTGAGTTTTTTGTAGGCAGCATCTTGGTCGCAGTTGAGAAGGTTTCTATGTGTGGCTCGCGATGATGAAGTTCGCTTTAAGTAATGTCTCTTGGAAACACTGTTCAGAAGCGCGATCTTCTTTTTTAGACTGATAGTTGCCTGGCAAGACCAGAAAAGGTTAAATGTTATACTACATGTAAGATGCAGTTTTCAGGGTGTATATACCAAAGTAGTGTTTTTTGAAAGATTTAAAAAATAGAATTTGAAAACTGAGGTTTTTTAAAAAATAATGCCCGAGGGTGCTTTCACCTTTTCGTAGTTTTAAAATCAGCATTACTTTGGCCACTGACTTGGAAGCTATTTGGAACAGTAGCTTATTATTCGTAATAATGACCTTGGAATTTTGTTCCACTTCATTGACCTGTTCTACTATTTATCTAACATAATAACTAGTTCTAAACAAAGAAAATGTAAATTAAGTCCCCATTAACTGACTGTTATGCAAAAAAAGAACTTTAAAACACCGGTTTGGTACATACCGAAAAAATCAACGAGACAACTGAGTTGGCTTCCCTGATATCCCTGTTAAGGACGGTGGCAGGACATTTTATTGTTATTTTCAAGGCTTTCTTGCTGGTGAATTATTTTGCTCTTCACAATGGCTAGGCATGCCTGTTAAAATGAATGGAAAGAGTTATTCGTCATTTTGACTACTTCCTTGTTTTGCGACAAAAGCATTGCACTGAAACCCCATTTACACGCACTAAAAAAAATCGGCACGGCACGCCAAATTTTTGGCACCGTGCCTCGTTTACCCGGGAGGTAGTCTCGGCACCCCTAAAATTTTGAGCACTGGTGCCATATTACATCTGGGACCGATACGTTTACACGTCGAAAATTGGGAGTGCCGTGCCTTAAATTCGTCAGCACACGGTGCCAAAAATTTGGTGTGCCGTGCCCGATTTTTTAGCGCGTGTAAATGGGGTTTAAATGTACAACTTTGCCTCGAGTTTAACTGGTTTAGTTTTTGTTATTCACAACTGTTCTGCCCCTCTGTCTAGTCTTTTATTGCAGGCTGATCCTTCATGAAGAAGTGTCGGCAATATTCCCCTCTCATATCTAAAAGCCAATGTAAGCAGTCGCACGCCAAAGTTTGTGAGAATGTTGTCGAATTTACCTCCCTCCGTAATCACTTTTATATGACGAAAAATAATTTTCTTGAATTACATGTAAATCATGAATTACAACAGCAAATGCAGAGACTATCACACAAACAATCAGCTGAACAATGAACATTGGCCCAGGAGAATCAAGCAATAATCATGGACTACTCAGGCATGAATTAGACTCCCTATGTATAGTCATTTTGATAGCAATAAGCCCTTTATTTGAAGCATCATGGCAATCCCCACACGAACTGTAACATAATTATTGAACCCCGCTCTGTTTTGGGTTCTTTCGGTGTCGTGTTGGAAATGTCTTACAAAGTTAATTTTCACGTAGTAGGATCAGCTTTGCAGAATTCAATGTGTCTAAGTGTCTACTTGTATTTGAACCCCAAAATGAGACTAGTTTGACGGGTGGTCAAGATTTATTGGATCTCTAGAATATGTCATTCAAATACAAAAAGGCAGATAATGTAAAGAAGTCGTCATTTATTGCTTTCTTTTCATTTCCTCACCACAACCTAACTTGTGTCACAGATCGTCTGAACATCCGGCTGTAATCCAGGTTGTCGCTAAGTGATTCCAGGAGCACATTATGAAAAGAAAAAATAACTGCAGTTTGGCAATCGCTTCAAATATAAAATTGACAACGTAACCAGATTATCAGGCCCTCGTTAGAGACTAGGCGGGGGGGGGGGGGGGGGGAGGGGAGATTTCAAACGACGAAGCGGAGAAGGGTGTTTCCCTTTGATACCGTTCTTGCCTCTCCTTTCTCCTTCACCCCCCGTCCCCCTTCCTTTAAAGAAACGCCTTATAATCAGAGCTAATCACGCTGGCGCAAATTAGCCGACCAAAGAAAGCTCATTGATTGTGTTTTTTTGGATAGTGTGTTGCTTGGCAACCTCGTGCTGGTAGCTAAGGCTTGGGTCGACTATCTTCTTTTGCCTGCGAGCAGACCCGAGCTGCCTGCCGATCGTGCAAGGATTTCACTTTTTCTGTAAGGCTGCCTTTCGTTACTTCCGCGGATTCGCACCTCAGAAATGTGTCGATATCTACGCTGTATTTCTTAAGTTAGATCTCGCCATATGAATAACTTTGTTTCTATTTATTTACATGATGCATTAGTAAATTTTTTTTCTTAAAATCCGTCGCAGCTACGTCATTAGACGTGAAAGTCAACGCCGAGGACCCGTAATAACACTGATGCATTCTGTTTTGTTTTCGGTTTAGAGTCTAATTTAAACATTGAGGGTTGAGGTTCTGTCAAATCAGAGATGTCTGGTTAAGTGTGTGAACTATTTAAACTATTGTGCTTCTTCAAATAAAAGTTACTGAGCTATTTACCCGACAGGACATATGCTATATATCTTATGCATGCGGGGTTTTGAATGACAAAAGTTACTTACTGCGATAAATTCAAGAAGCGAAAAATTGCAGCTGTTTGTTACGCTTCGAGGAGCCTAATCAAAATTGGCTTTGCCGCCTTTTTGCAAGAGAGATGGCTGCTACAGCCATTGGTTTCTATATACAAGAGGCACAAGAAGGTACATTAACTTGATCAAGTTTGCGCAACAACACAAGTGCCTGTGCCGGCCGACTTGCAAGTGTTTAGCCAGGTACCTGCTGGCTCTCCGTTGGCTAAATTTTCACTAATTGTTGAGGTTTTAAGACGAATTGTGTTGGTCTTCTAACGTTTGAATGGATTGAAAAGGCACCTCATTTAATTATTCCTCGACGGGAGATTGGAATTGAAGAGAACTCGGAGCGTTTACTGAGGAGTTTAGAATAGAAACCGCACCGTGTGAAAATCGTGGCGACCAAACTCGGCTTAACGATGTAAAGTAAATACTAAGAACGTAGTGTAAGTGTAATATATATATGAAAATGAGAGCGCTTCGATCGAAGGTTTATAAACCTTGATTTGGAAGGTTAAAGTGTCTCTAGCAGAACGTTTAGCCTTGCTATCAAGACAAGAACTCATTTAAGAAAACCTTAAGAGACTTGTTTGTTTTTCTTAGTGGCCAAGTGAAGCCGTCCGGCTGGAGGATGCCGATTTCATCTTTTCATGGACTGAGAAAAAACTCAATTCCTACAAAACCATGGAACAGCACAAGAAGTTCCCCTCAGAGGAGCAGTCCCACAGAAACAAGAAAACGGTCAATCTTTGGTGTGCCGCAGTTGTGGACTTCAAATGAATTTCAGGACACGTTTGAAGATGACCAGGATATTGAAAGATATTACAACAAGTGTAGTAGTTCGCCAGTTGTTAATCATACGCCGAAAAGCCGTGGAAAAACATTAAGAAAACCATCGTTAAATTCTCAACCAAATAGCGCTCGTATAAAGAGAGCAGGTCTCAAAAGACGCGAAACGTTTCCCAAGTTTTCGGGGGAGTGTTTGCGTCGCAGTGAAGCAGCAAACGTTTTGAGAAGAAGTCAAACAGATCCGACAATTTTTCCTGCTGATAAAAAACCAAGAAAAGACAGCTATAAACCTCTAAAAAGGCCGTCATTGTTGTGGACTGTCAGCAAGAAAAAAGAAAATTCTTCAACCAAATTTCGCAGACGAAAAGTAAGTTTATACTCATTCACAATCATTCACTATACATACGATATATTCCAGTATAACTTGTACACTACACGAGATTTTTACGTGATTTATTAAGGCCGGTCATCCGAGACCCCAATATCTCAATTTGCAAACTGGCAGCATCCGGACTATTCAATTTTTTCCATGGCTTTGAATTTCTAAATTTAATCCGAAAACTCGTAAACATAGCGATAAAAATACCGGCTTAATGTGGCATAAACAATAATATTATTGATTGAGATGATGAGACCGCTTTAATTTGTCAACTTGTTTTGATTTCAGGCTGCTACTGATTCTGATTGTTGCAACGCGTCAAAAATGATTTAGATTTGGACTTACTATCTGCTGAAAAAGACTGAAATCATGTATTACTAACCGAAATAAATAGAGGGACCAAATTACAAAAGGTCGATTCTCAGACATTAATTGAAGAACCAAAGAATTATTTATAACCACACAATCCTTTCAGCGGAAGATGTAAAACAATATATATGGACAACACATGTGGAATTTCTTTTGTTAGCCAATCGCTAGTTCACGAAAAATAATGGAATCTGAGAACAACAAAAAGTTTGTCCAAGGGATAATGGAATAGTGTCCTTTTTTGGTGGTGGTTGGGGGGGGGGGGGGGGGTTGAAGGATACTATAGAATAACGAAATAACTTAACGTTTTCATTGCTCGAATACTGAGTAGATTTATCCAATGCAATAATAACTTTTTGTCTTTATCTTAATCAAGAGAGAATGGAATAACGAAACATTTCCAGCTAAAATAATTATCTTATAAAAATCCTATTATAGCTCTTCACCCCCTGCTAATTTTGTGTCGGATTTATTCAGCAAGTCGTGATGTTTGTTGTCAAATGTTTTACTGGCCTGTTGTAGCTACAGTACTGAGGAAGAAGGGCTGCGCTAAAGCTAAAAGAGTGCCCTTTTAATGCTATATTTTTCAATGTGACCTTAGGAGTTTCACCGGACTGTAATGTCTTTCTACAAAATAGAGAAATTGTGAACAAAATTTCATGATTTTCATTGCAGCGGCGTCCAGTTACGTGTGATATTTTAGTAAAGAAGCTAGGAGAAGCAAAACCGTTAAAAAAGGCGCTGCTTTTGATTAGACTCGTTATCAAATGAGAAAAAGCTGGCAGAATTTTTCAGTTCCACGAATCAGATAGCTAAAAAAAGGGAAACTATTTAATTAAAGAACTTTTCTAATGCATTATGATACTTTTCAGCACACGACCATCCAGTACTAAATGATAAGGCAAAACTCACTCTTATTTGACGTTGTTCAATCATTGAATAAAAAAACTTCCGTCCTAGACTTTTATTAATTGAAATTACAAATTGACACTGGTAACTGCCAGTTATTTCTGACTACTGTTTCCCACGTAGGCCTGATCACAACATGACTTAGTCAAACTCTAATCTACGATCTATGGTCCACATTGCTCAAATAATTCGCAATATTCTCCTGCGAGCCTCACTTTTACTATTTTTCAGTTCGCTGCCTTTTTTGGATTAAGCTCTTCTTCTGTTGACAGTTTTAAGAAAAGACTAAAGACATATTGTTTAAATAGTGTTTTTTTAAAAGGTTTTTTTTTACTTTTTGATTTTCAATCATAGCGTAAAGTGCCTTTGGATGCCTGCAGAGAAGGCGCTATATATTAAATTGTTTATAATAATAATAATAATAATAATAATAATAATAATAATAATAATAATTATTATTATTATTATTATTATTATTGCATCCTTTTTACACGCATAGTGCCGGTCAAAGTAGCATACAGCAGAAAACCACAGAGCTGTTCTTCAAACTGTTTTGTTTTTAAACTGATTCAGTGATCAGAATTAACGTACCCATTCCGTCTCCAGGAAATTTTGCAGAACCAAGCCCAAATTGCAGTTTATTGTGTCGAGCATCTAGCGATCTTCTGTTCTCAATTCTAAACTGATCAGCTTGCGAAGTTCGGACAAGAGCAAAAAGCAAAATTTCGAGATAGTACAATTTTCCTTAATTGGTGACACTGATACCTCGACTTTTACCTTTGGTTTTCCTCGATTGATCCTATTGATATTATATCACCTGGCGTCATATTTTTATTTCTATTTCTGGCATTTACTAGCCTTCTTTTCGGTGGGAAACGTTTTTTGGGGTAAAACTTTTAATTTCGAATGATTAGGCAGGGGCACCCAACGGCAATGTTCGGAAAATATCTGTTCGGAAGACGATTTGAGATCTAGAATTTTCGGAACATTTATTGTGAATTTTCTTGCCTGCCTGCCTCTCCTATGATTTTCGAACATCTACAAAATGGTATAATCACCCATTTTTAACGGATTTTTACCCTAAAAAAGGCCACCTAGAATTTTCGGGAGCCTTTTCCTGGCTAAAATTTTCGAAAAGGTAAGTTTTGATCCCTATAATATTCGGATCACTAGACTTTCAGCTAGGAAATCCGAACAGATGAAAAGTTTTTAGGGGCTAAAAATATGCCTATATCTACCGTTTAAATACTAAAATACGTTCAACAATGCTATGTTAAGTGGTTTTGAACTATATCCTCGTTGGGTGCCCCTGATTAGGTGAAAGGAAGGGCAGGTGGGTCAGAGTGAAACAAGATTTTCGTGAATATTTAGGGTCAAATTTGTTTTACTCCCGGGTTTTACTCCTGTCTGTTTGACTGATTCGTGCTCATGGGGTGAGCTCATTCTGGTATCTCTTCACCATGCCCAAGTTCATGTCAAAGTTGTTGTTGAGTGTTAACTGATGAAGCCACCATACATGAATTACTAAAGGTGCTACAAGGGCCGGGAACCACGTCAGTATGGCGTAACAACCAGAGAAAACTCTGATGAAAAATATAGAGTGCGCGGATATTTTTCATCAGAGCTTTCTCTGGTTGTTTTGTCATACTGACGAGCCCCAAAGAGGGCGAAACAGCTGCCTATGGCTACAATCCCGTTCTGTTTTGAGTTCTTTCGGTGTCGTGTTGATGTCTCGCAGAGTTAATTTTCACGTAGTACGATCAGCATTGCAGTTTTCTGCTTGCAGAATTTAATATGTCTATTCATATATTAGTTATTATTGAACTGATCCAGGTCTACAACTGTGAGATTCGGCACCACTCAACAATTCGTCGTTGTAAGTGGACTTGCTACTATTTAATGTCAAAAACTCTACATTTAGTAAGGAAGGTTTTTTTCACAAAAGTACAAATGAAAGCTATTTTCCATAGGTCTCGTCCCCAGGACGAGGCGGCGGTTGAGCCCGCGTGATAAACTCTGCATGTAATCGACGAGATCGAATGACTTGTATTGACGCATTTGAGCGTGACAGCACTGAGCAATATCACGAAGGTAAACAACATTGCTGCAAGAAAGTTACTACTGTTTTAGAGGAAGGCAATTTATTTAGGATTCAGGTGGGATAAGTGTTTAGTTGATTTTTGAACTCTGCTCGTTTGCGAGGACATTGTGAGTATGGTTTTAATGTTTAGCTTATTTCGTGCATGAAGCGAGAGACTCGCGAGAAGCTCGTGTCATATTTTTTTCAGCTTTGGGTGTTATTAAAATGATAGTTGTGGAGAACATTTGAGAGATAGTGAGCTTATTATGAAGTAACAAGTTTACAATATCATCCATTAGTTTTCAAGAGAAGATTACTCGGCAGGGATCCTGGTTCTTTCAATTATAATCTTCCGGTGTTGTAAGTCTTTTTGAGCAACCTTCCGATAGTGCGATGAACCGTAAACTATCCTGACAATGAAGTTTAGTTTTAATAGTCGTGTGTTGTTATGAATGTACCTGCGTTAACATTTTCAAGAATGTATACGTTCAGAAAAGTATTAACATATAAAGCCTACTGTGAAAAACAATGACAGTTTGAGTAATATACTACGAAATATTAGCGCGATCATAGATGCCACCGCGATGTTCAATTTCATGGTAATTTGTCGCCTTCGCTCGAGCTTGCAAACTAGCGAAGTTACATCATCCTAAGTAATGGCTAGAAGCGAATAATTTCAAGTAAAAGAACGTTTTGCGTTTGATAAAACTTGTTCTCTGTAAGTCGTGTTTCGTTCGGCCCAATGGCGCGCAATTTTCGTGAACTTCAGAGGAAACCGTGAATTTGGCAATTGAAAGGGTCCACGTCGTTGTTAAAGTCATTTCTCAATACCTTTAACTTGTCGTGTAAATTTAGTTTAGTATTTGCCTGGTAAGTGTCTGTTTAGACTTTAAATAAAAATTTTATTGTTTTTCGCGCGCCTGAATAAACGTTACGCAGCAAAAGTCGATGTTGCTATAGCGAGAAGGTCCATGTTGACTTTTGAAAGTCATGTTTATTCCGTTTTCACCGTGGGTTTCAATTTTCATTCAATTTCTAATGTATTATAAATTATGAAGGATTAGTATTTGGGTACTAACTTATCTTTGTAATCTTATTTTTATAGATCAACAAAGGCCATTCTCCGCCGTCTTCCAGTTCACCTGACGAAAGTGTAGATAGCAGTTTTTCAAGAAAACGACCGAGGCAAGGCGATAAAGTCGTTTGCATCTTGAATAAAACACCACAGCTCGGGATTTTAAAGTACATCGGCACGACTCATTTTGCAGATGGCGAATGGTGTGGCATTTTATTAGACGAACCCTGTGGGAAAAACGACGGATCTGTTCGTGGAGTTCGATATTTTCGTTGTAGAAACAGGTACGGAATATTTGTCCATTCGCACAAGGTAAAACGCGCCGATGAAACGACTCTCTCAAGGTTAAATTTGTTGGATGGATTTCCTAGTCCCGCATCAACAGAAAAACCGGATGAAAAAGGTCTAGATACCACTATATCTAGGATGTCTTCAAGCAATGTGGATAAAGTCAGTGGCGGAAACAATATTTATAAGCACGCCGACGTGAAATCTTTGAGGTTAACCAAGAAAAATCGGTCAGTTTCTTTGGATAGAATTCTGTTCCAGAAAACCAAACAGCTGGCGAAAAGTTTGAATGTTTTTATACAGAATGCTACCGATAAGGGTGATAAGAACAGCTGGGATCCAAATCGAATTAACCGTTCTGTTTCATTGCCTAAAATCACCAAGAATGGCCACTACAGTTCTACCGACGACCGCTTGGCAGGCGAAATGGCCCCTGTAGAAAAAGGTGAGAATATTGTTAAGGAAGAACGAAGCACTGCCAATGGAGAGCAGAAAGGTTTTAATAAAACCACAAACAGTAATTGTGATTCTGGCTGTGAAAAAGAAGATATAAACAGTTCAAGAAAACCTAGTGAGTGTCAGGATTGTTCAAAACATTGTAATTCTAGCAGGGGCCAAAATGTTCCCGGAAGTGTTACTGCTGTGCCCAAAGTGAGTCATGCTGTTTCTTTGGACACCCATTTGTTGACGGAAAATGGACAGTTCACTTGCACAGCAACTGACGTCAATGATGAATTAGGGTGTCAGTCACATTTTGGAAACAAGGATGATCCATTTTTACAAGGACGGCATTGTAGCTGCCCCAGTCTTCATAGTGATGACCATTTTTCTGAAGCTATAAAAACATGCCTAAGCCTGGGACGAGCAGAAAGGCCAATCATTCATGAAACAAATGGCGAAACTGAAGCTACTTCAGAAACTGCACAAGTTTCTGGTTTCTCTTTTAATCATGGAGTTCAACCACACTCCCAGTCTGAAGCTCTGGAAAAATTATTTCAGAAAACTGAAATCGGTAGAAGTAAATTTTCCAGTTCAAGAGATGCTGACCTGGGAAGGAAAGGTAGCTGGCCATGGCTGACTTCAACTCCTAAAAGCTCACTCAGAAGTTATGGTAGCAGTGATGATATTAATAGTGGAGACATGACTGGCAATGATAATGTTTTGGATGAAGGTTATAGGCCAATACTGGCAGATGCAAAACTAATATCAAGCCATTTAGCTGATAAGAGCTTTCGGTTAGATAAATCTGGAACCTTTTCAGGAACTGGTGGTATTGTTTTAGAGAGTAAAGAAACAGGGCCCGTGTCTTCTGGGAAAGACAGTGTTGATTCAAATTATGCCAACAGCCTCTCCGGGTCTCAAGGTTCACTTTCATCTACGGGAACAAGTGATAGTAAAGGAAAGAAAATACCTACAAAGAATAGAATTCCTATTAATTCTGCAAAAATTCCTGGTTCAAAACCAAGTGGCATACATGCACCAAAATCAATACCAAAGCAATCTAAATTAGAGCAAATTCGACAACAACAACATAATCGTAAGAGTGCTTTACCATCAGCAGTCAATAAAACACAGCTGGCAGATCAGACTACTGCCAATCCAGGAAAGAAAACTGATAGTAAAATGACAAAAAGACACACACTGGCCACAGTACAAGATTTGAAAACATCTGTACCTCGGCCATCTGTGTGCAAGAGACCTGTTAGTGATGGAGTGGCAAGTTTAGTGGGGAATCCAGATAAAGAACTTGACGCTAAGTCAAAACTGCCGGTCAAGAAAATGTCAATGCCTCAGTTTTCAAAGCCATCAACTGCCCTTCATGACGAGAAGAATTCCAAAGCTACTACCTTGATTCACAAGAGACATAGTGTTGCTACAAGTCGACCCCCTACAGCACCTCTTGTAAAGAGAAACTCCTCTGTGGCAAGATCCAATTCCAAAGCCGGAAAGCCGAGTGGCATTAATGTTGTTCAGAAGTCTGAAAGCAATGATCAAGGATCAGGTGTTGTGAGACAGAAGGTAACAGGTGTACAGCAGACACCTTCAGCGTCTGCGGGTCTGAAGGGTGTGGCAGCATCTGGTCCCAAGTCTCAAACATCACGTGCTATCCAGTCAAGCAACCTCCCTAAAGGTAACTTTATGAGACGGCTCTTTCTGAACTGGTCATAGATATCTGTCTGTTAGTAAGTTTAATTTTTTCACCTGTCGTCAATGTCCCTACCAAATTCTTGTCACTGATCTCTATCCATTTTCTTACAGAATTAGTTGGGAGAATTTGATGATAGAGTAGAGCATTTTTCATGTAGTGATCATTTTACTAATTCTCATAAACCTTTTCTCTTGATTACCAAAAAGTGTATCAATTGATACGTTAGAAGAAAATTGGTGTTTGTCCCTCTTGGGGCTTAAAGGGTTAAAACAATATGATTTGTTTGCAAACAGACAGGTCTTGTTGGCTGGTTCTGGCATACATAATAATGAAAGTGAAAAGTGACCAGTTAGGTCACAGTTTGCATGCACATGAATCAAGTGTGTTTTAAGTGACTTAGAAATGTTACAAATTAATCACCAGATTGGTTCAGTTTCTATCCTTGTTTTAAGTGTCACAGGGTGCAAAGAAAATCATTTTTATAGCTAGCCATTCGGGCAAGCTGTAGCTAGCATTTACTAGCCCAGACGTCATTTCAACTAGCACCAAAAAGTTTTTGACTAACAGACTTGATTTCACAGTTCTTCTGTCATTCGAATTCCTCAAAAAACATCACTTGCCCGTCGGGCAAGTTGAAAACAGAATTCACCAGCCGAATAGCAAAATCCACCAGTCCCGGGTTATGGGACACTACTTTCTTTGCACGCTGAGTCTCATTTGCCTTTGTTTTTAATATATTATGATAATAAGTTTGCAACAAAGGAAAACTGATAAGGATAAAATTTAACCAAATAATAACAGGAAATGGCTATGTCCTGCCAGCCTGGTAACCGTAGCGATAGTGATGAGCTTATGACACACATGAATACTGGTAACAGCAAATAACATCCCCTAAATTATTCCAGAATAAAGGAGATTTTAAAAGGAGTTAGACATGAGCAAGATGGTCTAAAGACTTAGTTTGTTATTTCCTCTTTAGCCTTTGTTAATCAAAATTTGCTTGGTTTTCTCAGCTCACCCATAATACGAAGTTTTCCATATATTTATTTATAGCAAATTGCTCATATAAAACCCCTGTTATTTATAAGCGTTGACGCTTATTTACACGCAACTATTTTTATGCAGTTTCTGTTTGCGTAAAGGTTTACCTGTGATTGATAAAAAAGTTGATTTTGAAGCTATATATGCAACCTTTAAGCCCTTAACTTTTTGCCAAAAATGAAAGGTTGATTGCTATTTTCAAGTAGAAGTGTGAAAAATTGATGAACAAACATACCTTACTTTTGTTACACAAAAAACTATTAAATGTCTATTCTTTGGATGTTCATAGATGTTGTTTCAAAATGCTGACAGAAAAAACAGAAATATCATGACCGCAATGGCCAAAAAATGAAATTATTATTTTATCCTATACCATGGCTGGAAAATTGTTTTTAGTTGGCTCTTTGTTCACAAAATTTTGTGTTCGGGATGACTTATGTCATCTTTAAAATTAATAAAAGTGGCAAGTTGCCCATGCCAAAAACATTGTGTCCATAATTAAAAGCATCATGAATAAGCATTTGAAAGAATTCCAAAATGTAAAGCAATAAATTATATCACATGACACAGGAATTCTTTCTGTATTTACCAGTTTCATTTCTCCTACATAACATGGATTGTCTTGTAAAAAAAAATCATTGGTACTATTTACAAAAAATGTATTACAAATTTGCAAATGACATAGAGAAGTCCCTTGAAGAGAAATTTATAAGCTAATGTAGCAACAATGTCTCTTAAATCCTGTTTACCATATACATGCAAAGCATACTTTTGTTATACTAAACTTCTGTCTAATATTTGAAGTTTGAATGGAGATAGCAATATAATGCTTCTCAATTTGGAGAGAGTTTTTGTCATGTGAAATTGACCATTAAAATTTTAATTTACCGGTATTTAGCCTGAAAATACTACTTTGTTAGTTTATTCAGATATCTTTGCTTTCAAATCCTCCCTGATTAATGTGTGTCCAAAAATGGGTCATTCTTCTTAGTAAGGTTTGTCAGCGGAGATTCAGTTGACCAAAGACGTGTTAATAAAAGGGTTATTTAAATTGATACACATGGTAATGAAAGCTTTTTTTAAATCCAGTCTCACATCATGAGTAATGCTTTGGTGGTTTAGCGAGACTTCCAATGTAAAAGTATGATTGGGCACAGAAGTCTCACATCCACTTTTACTAGTCACTTTCTTGATTATTGAAAATTTGCTTGGATCATACCACTTATAGAAATATTATCTGCCAAATTAAGCCAAGTTTTAAAAACTGAAGGACCTATTGGTCAACAATGCTATAGCACAGCTGGTGAATTTGTAAATTTTAACTACAGATATTACTGCAGGCAGTCTTTACAATTTCTTTAAATGTTTTATTTATAAGTGGTTTTAATTTCATCCATAATTGATGTTTTTCTAGTATATAAGCTTTGAAAATAATTTACTTTAAGCTTTTGTTCTTCCATGGAAAGAGTTATAAACTATAATTGTGATTTCTCTACTTTTTTCTGTGATGAATTAAGTGGGACATGAAAGATACAGGTTGTTGTCGTTTTCTGCTTCGATATTTTTGCGAAAGGAAAGAAGCAAAGTCTGAGACAAGTAAAGTTTACAATGAGCTGGATGATACATTGTCAGGTAACAAATTGAATATTTGGGTGAAGGCTAGTGGAGTGTTAAACAAGTTCTTAAATTTGTATTACCGGTACTCATGGTAAATGGGTTGATTTGGTAATAATATTGTTGCTTCATAATAAATCGAATGATTGTTTCTCTGTATTATAGAGAATTATGATTTCGAGATTGTTTAATGCAAAACATTAAAGATAGCTTTGTGTGAAAAATTATCTAAAAAATTATGTGCGGTGGTTGTTGCATGTCAGTTAATAAATAGAGACTAGTGATGTTTAAGAGTTTTTATTTAACTCCTACAGCCTTAAAAAATATTATATTAAAGTGAAGAAAAGTGATTTGTTTAAGGTGGCAATATTGTTTGTTTAATGAAGCAATTTCTTTGACCACCTACCATATAAAAACATTATTGAATCTTCTTAGTTTTGAAATATATTTGTCAACATATTTAAGTTAGTATCATGATGCAGAAACATGAATTGTGCAACATATGCGTGTTGTTATTTTGATGCTTGGTGCATGAGTCCATTGTTGTTTACACAGAATTTTCCATTCCCGTCTTTATAATGTTTTCATTGTGTTTTTTTGTGGAGGAAGGGGAGGGTAGTGCTTGAAAAGTTTAAAAGTCCCTTGAGATGTGTGAAAAATCTTAGTAGCAACTGCTAGAAACACTCTACCAACTTATGTGCTGCTGGATATGTTAGCTGGAAAAAGTCAATAACAGAGGCTATCATTTTGAAGCTGAATTATTAATTGCATACAGTAGTTAAAATTGAATTTGGGTGATGCAAAGTTTTCTGTAAAGTAGTATTATGTTTGCAGTCTCAGAGGTACATTTCATAATAACCTTTCCTGCATGGTATTTTGTTCACAAGAACACATAACTACAGTATTTTACCCAAATTTAGGTATGAAATGTAAATTTGAAAAAAATTGTTTGGCTGGGAAGTGGAAATAAATAAACACATGTAAAGATTTTGTGCCATGCAGACACTTTGTTGAGGAAGATTTAGTCAGTCTGTCATCCAGTGAATACAGGCCGAATAATATCTCTAGTTAGTATAACAATATATAGACATGAATTACTTAATGTAACTGTTACTTCATTGATGCTAAATGTTCTTTCATGCTCCGCAATGCAAAACATCGAAAGCGTATTCTTTATCTTTAAATGCTATGAATGATGACCATGAGAATTGTCACAAAAAGGCGTTGTTAGGATTAAAATAATCAGAAAATGAATTGCAAACAAAATGCTATGCCATTAAACTAGAGTAACATGACTTAAATGTTAAATTTTTCAGCCAAAGGACCCCTTGCAAAAGAAACCAAAAGCCGACCTGCACCTTCTAACAAAAAACCTGCATCGCAGACTGGGAAACAAATTGCAAAACAGCCTCCTTCAAATCAAAGACCGGGATCCTCAAAATTGCCCAGAAAACTGTCTGCAGCACCCAGCAATGCTAGTGACAGTGCATCTGTAACAAGCAGTGTTAAAGACCAGGATAACTTAGATGATCTACATGATGCTGATATTGACACTGTGTCTGTAAGCACTGACACATCAGATCGTGATACAAGGTTGCCATCCTATGGACATTTCCAAGAAGACGAAGCTGATGGAAAAGTTGAATCTCCTATTGAAGTACCTAGCTGTAGGATAATGCCGCCTGATATCCTCAGTGAGACACCTTATCTAAGCAAGCATTCCATCGGCATTCAGGTTGAAGATGATAGCGACTCAAAGACTATCCAAGCTCTCAAAGAAAAAGGACGACATCTTCATGAGCTGGTAAAACAGAGGACTGAGCTTTGTTGGCAGCTTCAAGATCAAATTGATGAGGATAGCCTTGATTTTGTTTCGGCTTCTGTCATGATTCTTTCTGTTGTTCATAAGGTAAGAGGGAATGTTTCACTAATATCAATGTCACAGTCACCAACATTAAAAATAAAAATGGATATGCTTATCTTATATCTGACATGATATTAATTTTTTCTTCTGTGAAAACTCAGTTGCAGTGGAGTCAAAGGTGTTCAGACCAACTGCAAAGGAAAATACAGTCCACCATGGAGGAGCTAAGTGTTATTCAAGAAAAACTTGGTAAGCTTAGCTTTATTTTGTTAAATACCAATAAAATAAGCAGATTACCATGTAAAAGTGCTTCTGACAAGGTTTCACTACGAATGGTCCCACCCTTGGGATTTGATCCACAGATTTAATGGTTGGAACTGCTATCTAAATAAAGTAATTATCAAATAATACCATGCAGTAAAACTGCAGAGGAGGATTTTGTCTAGTGTGATTCTCTAATGATCCTGCAGGTCACTTACTGTTAATCACTCCCTTCCCTATCTAATTGACAACAATAGCCAAAACAGTATACCTGTTCTCTCTGTTCTGGTTAAATTGTATCCTTGGTTTGAATTTTATTTCCTTTGTCTGAAACCTTTTATCACACATAATGGTAAACCAAAAACAAAGGAAAAATAAGCCAAGCAGGGTGCAAGGAAACTCATTTTTACAGCTTGCCTTTTGGGCAAGCTGAAGCTAGCATTTACTAGCACAGACTTCATTTCAACTAGCCCCAAAAGCTTTTTGAGGAGCAGAATTGCTTTCACAGTTCTTCTGTTATTTGAATTCCTCAAAAAACATTACTTGCCCGTCGGGCAAGTTAAAAACATAATTCACTAGCCGGATAGCAAAATCTATTAGCCCCAGGCTATCGGACACGACTTTCTTTGACGCTGTCAAGGGTGAAATTGAACTACACCATCTCCCCATTAGCTTTAAAGAGTTGAAAAGGTTCATGTTTTTGTCTATACAGCTGAAGAGGAAGCCAACAGTGTTAAGCTACAAGAGGAGATGATGTATCAGAGCAGTGAGCATGCTGTTGCTATCGAAACACTTAAGGCTGATTATGAAAATGTGTTGGAAAGGACAAGCAATGAACTAAAGATAAAACATGAGGGAGAAATTGCATTAGGTAAGACATTGGATTTGGGATTTATCTTAAAAGTTATCAATGGAGCCTGAAAATTAAGGAATAAGAACCTTGTTCTTATGTGAGAAACTATCCATAAACGACCACCTTCTGAGGATGTGCATGCAGATTGGTAGTTTTTTAAGGGAGGTGGTTGTTTACCTAAGGTTCCAATGTTAACCCATCAAGTCCACATACAAATTGTCTGCACTGATCTCTGTACTTTTACTTGAAAAAGTAGATGGGAGAGTTTGTTTAAAGATCAAAGCAATTTCCTTTGGGGATAATTTCATCAATTATTGTAACCCCCCTATGTGATGTAATGTTGTTTACGCAAGGGTTATGGTTCTTTGATTGGGAAAGTTTTTTGGGTATTTTGAACTTGAGTAACCAGTTGCTTGTGAGAGGTGCTCACTGCACATAAAGGTTTAACTGGTATTACTGTTCCAATTATTGATGTATTGGTCAATTTAAAAAGTATAGAGTGCTGAGGGAATTGAATGATTACACGCGGGCCTCTCTTTATGATAATTCGCATAATGTCAGCACCTTTGAATTATCATAATGGAGAGTTCCCAGTGTTGAGGTCCAAAAGGTACCAATCTTTGTACGATGTCTAAATCTATAATACTGATACTCTGCCGGTAATGTCTCGGTTTAGCTATTGAAACACACAAGGCACAAGTTCATGAAATGAGACAGCATCATGAGAAAGAGGTATTATGTTTATTATTATGATTCTTTGTTGTTACAAAACAAACTAAAAATAAATTTTATGGCATAAAATGATCGTTAGGTGCCACTTCAGTGGCCTCTTCATTTGCAGACTGAAATTCAGCTGTCATTTTTGTGTAATAAAAAGGTTATTTGCTCAAGAACTTATTTGAATGGCTAAAGAATACGAATAACAAAAACAAGATTTCGTATTTGCAGCGCGAAGGAACCGTGAAGATTAAGAGTAAATAGGTGATATTTACATCCAATTTTTTGTACGCCAAAGAATTCTTAGCATTAAGTTTGTTAGAATTTCAGTCTAAGCGTAACTTCTTCCTGCATTGCCATCGTAGTTATTTCAAACCCCTTCTGATGGGTTGATAAATGTATGATCTTTTTGCAGATGTCCGAGCTGAAGAAGTCTCATGAAGAGGTTATAGCGTCCGTTAAGGAGGCACATAGAGATGAAATTGTGGAACTGGAGAGTAAACATTCCAGTGCAACTGATGGTGAGTAGAGGAGACTGAGATCGGGTGTGAACTTGTTTGGTGGGCATGGGAAGTGTTTTTTAAATTAGTTATGATGATTCAGAAACCTTTTTGATCCCGTGCATCATCGTGAAATAAAGAGTGATCCAAAGGAAGATCCCTCTCAGTCTCATGATCTCTTAAGTTTCTGTTTAAGTTTCTGTTTTCCCCCCTACCATACTTTATTTTGTATATTTTATTGACGAACATTTATCGGGTAGGCAGTGTTGAATTTTGAGCGTTAAGAAAATAGAAGCTTAAACCCAGGGGCAATTCTGGACTTAAATCTTGTTTTTAGAACTTGTTGAAGAACACCAAGTGGAAATTGAAACCATCAAAGCGGATTACGACGAACAGCAGTCAGAATTCAAGGTGAGGCTCACTAGAATGCAAATTGGGACCAGGTCGGTAATCTATGTTTACCAAAACATTCTCCTTTTTTTTAACGAGGGATAGATTTGCAGAAAAGTCGATTATCTCGAAGATTTAGAAAATCAATCTGTTAGGATCGCCTAGCATAGCTACCATGCGAAGAAGACACGGAAAGGAAATTAAGGTGCGTCTTGGATCAAATGGGAATCGACTGGAAGTGTACGTAGGTTTCAAGGCAAATGGAAAACTTGAGACCTGGAAAAAATAAACACTTTCAACATATTAAGACTTTGCTTAATATCTCTGGTCAGACGGTGGAGATTGAATGCTCTAACGCCTATCACCCAATCACCCTTTCTCCGAGTTGTTTAATGCTCAGTGGTTAGCTAAAGCTTCAGGGAGGAGGGCTTTTTACGACTCGTGTATCACCTATTAGTCTGCCTGTTATTTCCTTCCCTCTTCAATGATTCCAATTATTAAGCGGGATGAAAATATGGAATGTGTAACGTTTAACAATGAAATGTAAAAAGGCATCATTACTTACAGAGATAATGGAAAGGAAGAAAACTGTTTGTCCATGTGTGACAATGATTTGAATTTCTTTATAGGAAAAATATGACAAAGTAGTGAGTGACTGCAGCATGTTGAACAAGAAACTTCAGCAATCGCAAGATCAGAATCAGAAGGATATTGAAACGAGGATTCAGGTTATTATGTTTATGATTATGTCAACTGTTAAGTCGATTTTGTCAAGAGCAGTTATCTCGTTAAACTACTAGTTTTGTCTCTCTTTCGCGCTTTTAAGATTAGTTTTTGGTTATCGGTCGATTTAACAGCGCGCGTAAAGTTTAAATGTTCCGTCGCCAGGCTTTTGGTAGTGTGACGCAAGACGAGAAAAAGAAAGTGGAGTGAAAAAAAAAATGGGAGAAAGGTTGAGTTGTGGTTTTGTTTGGAAACTCAACTTTGTTTTGGACATTGTCTGTTTCTGAATTCATTAAGAATACTTTTCGGCGCAATGCTGAATGCACGGTAGTTAGCGCCATCGTTTATTGTATTGGAAGTCACTGATCGTCTTTTCAGTCGCTTGTTCTGGTTAACCCTTTAAGCTCCAGTATCAACAGATAAATTCTCCAAACTGATCTCCATACATTTCATTAAAGAATTAGTTGAGAGAATTTGATAATAGATCAAGGCATTTTGTCTTGGGTGATCATTTTATTAATTCTCATAACTTATCTCTTGACAGTGTATGGATATTGTTAGGAGAAAATTGATCTTGGTCACTATTGGGACTTATAGGGTTAAGAATGTACCACTGACGCTGTTGTATAAGAATGCCATGATCCTAAGTTGAACGTCTTCCAAATACGCTGCAACTACGATTCTGCTTTTCTTTTTAGGAAGAGATTAAGAAGTATGAATCTTTGCCGGCAGAACTTGATAGCCTAAAAGCCGTGCTTGAAATGAAGAACGAGGAAATAAAACGGCTGAGAAAGGAAAAGATGGAGAAACACTTGGAGGTATTTAATATGTACTTCCCGGCATTTCCTTATGTTGTATGTTATTTCCTTGCTTTTTCACTGCAAAGAGTGTTCTAAATCGTACTCCAAGCAAAATTCAAAATTCTTGTTAATGCTGAAAAGCAAGTAGCACCGTTTGGCTGAATACACCTCTTAAGTTTGTATGTTTTTTGCAATGTAAAATTGGGAAAAGTTGAGAAATGAGATTGGAAGTTGAGATGTGATCACTTTCTGGGCTGATAAGGTTAAGATGCTACTTAGGAATGAACGTTGTCGTATAATTAGTATTAACATCTTTTCGGTTTTAGTTGGAGAAACTAGAAGATATCAAGACGCAGACTCAAAAACTGCAACAAGAAAACGAGTCACTATCATTCGTCGTGGAAACAAAGTCGAGATTTGAAAGGTGAGTGTATTTTATTGAAGGGTGTGTGCATTTTACTTACCTCATCCGTCACTGAAAATCAAGACGAACACAAGGAGTCTCGTAACAATTAGATATTTTCAGGGGCAGTAATCGTTTCTAGACTAGTTTGTCGCATTTAATTTCAATTTGAAAATCTCGCATTCTTAACTCGGCTAATGGAAACCTTAAGGGCCTGTTATTTAAATGAAGTTTAGCCAGTGTTTAACAAAACCGCGTTCAGAGCCATTTTCAGTTTGCCCAACGCTTTAATGTAAGCACCATCCATCGCGAACAGTTTCGTGAAAGCATATGGCTTAGACTAGAAAAGTATTTGTCTTCTTCAAATAACCCACTGAAGATGAGATCTGTAGGTCTAAAGATTTCCAAACCACGGTTTAAGTTAGACTTCGTTTGAATAACCTACCCTAAGGTTCTCTCGAGTACGAGATTTTCTCAATACTTAACGTAGTGTGCGCTTGTGAACCAGCGTAATTTTGGCGGGAAAAAGTGATAGCCGTCGTCATTCTTTACAAGTTCTAGCGAGAATGTCCTTGAGACGTAAACAAGATGTCAAATGTTCGACGTTTTTTCATAATTTTGCGACTGGGAGAGGGCTCCACCTCCTTCAAGAATACAAATAACAGTTCTAACCCTTTTGGTAAAAGCTTCCAGGTGGTGATTTTTTTGGAATACACAAAGAAACTTTACGTTAAATCTCGTCCTCGGAGTTGACCTTGTCCTGGAATCTAAATGTTTCTAGTAACGTCATTTAGTACCGCAGAAACTAATGGGATTCAACGAAGGCCTTTCGAGGGTAAGTCTCCCTCGCAACCGTTTTTGTCTCGTCACGCCATGCTCCTCCCCTCTCTTTGCTGGGGAGGAGCGCTGCGTTACGAGACAAAAATGGCTGCGATGAAGACTGTTGGAGCACTAGCCTTTTGTCAGAGCTAATCGTGACCCCTATTTGGTACTAAAAGATTCAGTCTTTGATAAGATTTGATAAGAAAGTTTGAGTTTCATGTCAGGATGATGTGCGCAAACTGAAGACCCGCGCCCAATACGTCAGCTTTGTCGTCTATCTCTGAGACATGCAAATAGCGTTTTGATGTAGTACCACATGCGAAATACTTTTAAAATTAAACTGAAGCTTTTTTTCCATTTCTTTTTACTTATATTTCAGGCAGCTTTCTGTTGAACGTGACTCGTTAAGGAACAGTTTAGAACGAGAGAGCGCAAAGAGTAAAAGACTTTCATTAGAAAATGAAGAACTGCAATGGCGCTTAATAAATAGTACCAGTCCTCCAGGTACCCCATCTGATGACGGCCGCCCTCTGTCGGCTTCCAGCCGAAACAGCTTTCGTCTCTCAGCAAGTTTTCCTGACGTTGAAGCCATAGATGAGTAAAGAAAGACCGATTTTGAGAAGTCTGCCTTTTCGAGCGCGCGTTGTACAAATTCTGTGACATTTATACATCCTGATCAATATGTATAACCTTTTCTCAACTCAGAAATAATTGTGCTTACCTTTATAAGGTTAAGGATGCTACTTTATATAATGCGCTGTAGTAATTCAATGTTTACGTGCTTGCTTCGCCTTACTTGCGGTCGAAGTTTGGTAAGTGACCCTTGGCTTCAGGCCTCGAATTAACCCTTCTCCTCAGTGCACAGTCATTTATAAACTGCGTACCTTGTCATACTGAAATTAAGAACACTGGAATTACTCCGGTTACTGTGGTCCCTCTGTCAAACCGGCTTGACTTCAAACTTAGATAGAACGTTATGTTAAATGAAATTATTGATAGGAAATTGTATTTTTATAAGGGAAACATATCGCACCAATTTGGCAAAGAAACATTTCGCTCGGTTAGTTGGCAGCATCCCTGTATTGCTTTTATGTCGACAGTAAAATCATCGAAAAAGAAATGTTCACGCAGAACTAAAAAATCCATTGGTTACACCAACGGACGCTCTTAGAAACGCAAACGTCAACGAACAGAGAGACCAGCCAAATAAATGGATCAATACGAAGAATTTTATGTGAAGTTAGTAAAGGATGAGAAATGTTATTAAGAATGAATGAGACTGAATGATTTTCTGAATTTTTTCTAGTGAGTGAGTGAATTTATGTATAAAAGGAGTACGCAACCCCATTCGGCAGGAATATTCTTGACACAAGGGAAAAAAAGGGGCTTTAAATGAACTAATTTTAGCGGAATTTTAATGGTTGCTAAAGGTAGCTTTTCCGCATATTTAATGAAAATACTTAGAATCGTTTTAATGAAATTCATTGCTTATCATAGATCTTTCTTCTGGAGTCAGTTGAAATTTATTTTGTTAAAGCTTTTTACCTATAAAGATTATTATATTTTTTTCCCTAATTTAAATTTATGCGGTGTTTTATCGCTGCCGAACTAAATTTATTTTAGAATTTGAATTATGCCTATATTAAAATAATAATTGTATTATGAAGTGAAATAAAGAATGCTTTTTCTTCAAGTTATTGATATTAACTGAGTGTACTGGCTAGAGAATATATTACATGAATATATTATTTTCATATCTGTATGTAAACTGAAATAAATACACCAAAAATACTATATCAACGATGTGTTTTGAATTGTGTAGTAGTTTATATTAAATGGATACCTTAAACTTATACTGAAATACTGGAAAGAGCAGGGGTATAACTGAACAATCGTACGCCCAGATCTCACTATTGCTTGAACACGCTGGAAGATCTGGATACGAGATCTGCTCCGCAATATCACCACGAGGATTTTATACTGCATGAAAGTCAGTCAAGGTAATGGCCAAATCGGAAATAACAAAATACGTAAAGAAGCGTAGAAACAGGACCGTGATTTTACGAGGTCATCCGAGCCATGTGAAGGTCCAGCCGTTTGCAGGCCGGGTATAAAGGCAGTACCTTCATTTCTCAGTTATTTTAAGAACCTGAGTATTTGTGTGGCCCCGGGAATCGAACCCGCGACGTCCCTGTCTGCAGTCCACTGCTCGGCTGACTGAGCTAGTCCGGCCGTCGCGACCTGGTCTTGTCCAGCACCGCGGAAACCGACAACTGGCCTCGAACTTAAAGTTGCGGGACGTTGCAGCTGTTCACCAAAGTGTCCTTGCCAAAGGACAGGCGGTGAAACTTGAAACTTTCAAGTTTGATGGGATTATTTGGAAATATTACATCGCTCAAAATGTTAGACCTGTTACTTTGGAGAACGAAATTATTGCTTTCCTTTTGTTTTTCGGGAGTTATTTTGTGCGCGCGAGTGTACGTTCTTTTTGTAAGTAAACTATTTTCAATTTACAACCAAAAAAAACAATAACAACAACAAGAAGATAAAAGATACGTTCTTAATTCCAGGGAAGTTAACACAAACTAGTTACCAAAATACTTGTGCGACTGACCGAAGACGTAAGTACTTGGATTAGCGGATTAACTCGCGTGTTCGCGCTATGGACGGGTTTGTGAGCGGTTTAATCGGATTGCGTGTAACAAAAAGGAATGGTTGTAAAGATTCCGAACAATATCTAAACAGACTGAAACAAAAGAGCTAACCACATACTTGTTGCCGCAACTCAAGGAGATCGACCGCTCAAGGCACAGAGTGCATGCGTCCTCGTAGAGTAGCCGCCCGCGTCTCGTCTTGCGGTGTGAGGAAGTGTGTATAGCGGGGCTCCACGTTGCTCCATACCTAAGAAAATGTGGTAATCTACCCATCCAAGAAATTTTGGTAATCATGTGTCCGTACGCCAGTCCGCCTATCCGTCCGCACTACAGGCATATCAATGTAAAATAACTCAATTAACAGGTATGGTAAGCCAACTGCAACTCGAGGTTATTTTGGCGGGAAATCGCATAGCCACCAGCGCCTTGTAAAGCAGAGACAACTAAAGAGTCAATAAAGACAAAAACGGAAAGCGGAGATTGTTTCTGTATCCGTGTTGTCTAAAGAATTAAGCGTAGATTAATTGTCATGTCCACAAATTTGGAATAAAGAGAAGGAGAAAGACAGAAAAAAAGAGGAAATAGGCGACAGGCCAGTGAATCTCCGCGAGAAAAAGGGCGGACGACGGAGAGCTAGAGCGAGAGAGAATTTGAAAACCTTGTTATCGAAGATTTGTGTGTCTGAGTCGTTCAGAGTATACCACGGTCGGCTCTCGGACGGCTCTGTAACGGTTTTAGTCCTTTTCAGTCGGTGAACCGCCAGCGGCACGCGCTGTTTAATTACTGTTAACAAATAAAGTATTAAATGAACGGCGCTAGCCTATGCGGTTCGATAAATAATTTGTTTGTCGGGCCGCTAGCTTTGTTGTTCGTGATATGCAGAGTATAAATAAGGTTTCAGTTCCAAACGACTCTTCACTCAGTTTGTTGCTCAACTGTACTGTGAAAAGTTATCAGCTCAGTCAAATGGATTGTGCTCAGTTGAAATCTATCGTTTCCCTTGTGGATTCTCTTGTACGTAATACCATAGTTAGTAGAGGGGTTAGGGTTAGGGTTAACTATGGTAATACGCATGGCAGAAAGTCACGCGTGCTGTCTTCAAATGAAGTTCCTGCTCGTGCACCATCCTTGACTCCATTCTCCAGCAAATCTCTAACGGACTTCTCCATCTGCAGCATCCTGGGTCTAGAACGTGAAATCACCCAATCTCCCTCAAGTTCCGGTAAGTTAAGAGTTCCATCTTAAGATACTCGAGCCCTTAATTAGTCGAGGGCATCATTTGGCATCTTTGACTATCGAAATGACTATTAGAAGTCAATTTTTATCCCGTTGCCTTTCTACTAGTTTAATCCATCTCAGAAACAGAAAAAGAGAATTACTCAGCTTTAGACGGGCGATTTCTGTTAGTTAAAACCAGCCATTAGAGCGATACTATACATGAAACAACTTGTCCGTAGGAATAAACATTAAAACCTTTGTCTATATTTATGTTGACTACTTGTATTTAAGCGATATTAAGGGAAAATAATAGCTGACATGTGTAAAACTAAAATCCAATTCTTCTTTAATTTACAGAATGCAACAGAGATACCAGTCCGCCGTTATCGCCTTACTCCGACGGCGCAAGTCCGCGTCCAAGCCACAAGGCAACCAGTCCACCGTTAACTCCTTACTCTGAAGTCACAAGTTCTAGCAGCGACTGTGACAGTGAGCCCGATCAAGCTTCGACCCCAACTGAACCTTCAACGAAGAAGAAGCGACAGCGTACGACCTTCTCACCTATCGAACTTGGCGAGCTGGAATTAGCATTCAGACGGCGGCCATATCTGCTAAAGGAAGACGAGGACGAACTGGTACAAAGACTTGGAATCACGGCTAAAAGTCTGAAGGTGAATTTCTATCTTTCATGTTTCGTATCGTGTACGTAAATTTCAGGAAACAATGAGCATTTGTAATCTAAAAGGAATACTATTTCAGTTTGGTTTGGTTCTGATCATTTTCGGTGTTGCCGGGAAGTATTAAGATGTTGATCGATTCAAAGCTCGGCAATTGCGATGTGATTTTTCACTCCAGTCAGAAAATGTTTTGAACACCAGTATGCATTTTTCGGACAGTAATTGCATGTAATCTTGCAACGTTTTACTTCATCTTAGTCATCGTTATTTTCCAGGTTACTTATTTTTTAGCATTCGTGTATAATTCTTAAGTAATTAAAGTTACAACTCATATAGCGATTTAAACGCTATTCAGATGTCAGAACTGTTTTGGAATTCATACAAATTATTATGGGTTTTGTGTGTTGTGTGAATTTTTGTTGTGATTGCCGTAATTGAACTAACAACTCCGCTTTTTTTCTCTTTCGTGTAGTATTGGTTTCAAAACCGACGAGCCAAATCAAGGAAACTGGAGAGAAAGATGTCTTTTGTCTGTCAGACCAGCCCGTCAAACCAGTTTGTTAGCGGACCCTATCCAGATCACTGGAAACAAGGCGAACTAGTGTCCTGTGCAGCGATGGAAAGCTACTTTAGAGACATAAACCAGAGAACAGTTGTCAGTCGTCAACTCTCAGTCAAGTCAGACCGTGTACCCAAGTTCCACCCTGACCAGTTCACAATCAGACCTGCTGAGCTCGCAAGACTACCGTACAGCCGTGCTCTCTACAGATATGAACCCTACTAAGTTCGCATAAGACTTTTGACTAGTGTTAGAATATATTGAATTCGATGAATGGCCTGAAAGAAATTTAAAGAGTTTATAGGTTTTATAAGTAAGATGTGTACAAAAGATAGCATTCACAATTATGTCATACAGTTGTGTAGTTATAGGAGAAAAAATATTTGAGTTCATTTCTGTGTAAATAGTAAGTTCTAGTAGTGTTGTAAATAAAAGGTTGTACTAGTGACAGCATGAAGTTTACTAGTCATTTCATCTAATCGTTTGGGGAGAATGGGAAGAAAAGATGGGAAGAAGGGCCGTGAGTGTCGGGGGAGGTGGTGGGGAGAGCAAAAGCCGGTGGGAACTTCCAATGGCTTTCAGAGTAAAGGATGCTTCTTTTTTATTTAACAAAGGAGCCGGCAGAACTGAACGGGAATTAAATTTACGATAAGCAGCCTTTATAGTCTGTTACTGGGATTGATGAAAGCATACGGGTATTTAAGGGTCGACGATAATAAATGACATTTTTGTACTGTATAATTGGTGAAAAAACGCAAAAAAAAAAACCCTTCATGTTAGTTGACTTGCTTTACAAAAATTGCGGCAGGTTAAGCTGCCTGTCACATCCTTAAAGTCAACGAATGCGCAAGTAAGACAGAAGGAGCGGCCATTTTTCGCGCGGTCTTTGACCCTCGTTCCTCGTTCTTTGCTCTGAAACCGCACAGAAACGCTTGCTACGCGTGCTTCTCTTCAGCGCGCAGAAATGGCCGCTTCTTATCGCTTCCCGTAGCTGGGAGCGTTTCACGAAACGTCGCAACGACGGGCAGCGGCGAAAGGCGGCTGTATTCCGCTGCAGGGAATTCATTTTTCTCAGCCTACGAAAAATATAGCGGCCTGTTACAGGCGTTCGTTGTGGGGATGGCGCAAAATCTCCCTCCTTAATTATTTTTCCTCGCCTTTTGACTTCGCGCCACACTCCACTATTTAAACACCTGCAGCTGGAACAGGCTACAAAGCAAATTCAAACTTGAACATAACCTGGATAAACCATTGTAACTCAATAAATGACGAAAGGATATTATTAGCGATAGGGTAATACAGGAGTTGTTTCGATCCAGCTCGATCTGAGTTGGTGCTTAGGGCTAGAACATTCTGCTATCTTCCCACTGGGTCAACAAAACATCTAAATACTTCTACTGAGCTCAAACCGAATAAAAGTGATAACAAACGTCAACTTTTTTCAGCATGGTTGTGTTTATTTCTGATTAAGCTTCCATGGTCCTGAAAACAATGACTGAGCGTCAAGAAATTAATTGTCGCAGTATTATGAAGCAGTTGAATGTATTTTAGTCGCTCACAATGCTTAATTTTAATTGTTGAAATAGTTCATTGAATGATTTTGAACGCAGTAAAACGAGAGTAGAGATGGGCTTTCTTCCTAAGCAAAGAATAAACTACACTTGAACAAACGCAAGCTGAAACATAGGTGTCTGTTGTTGATCAACCAAGAGAAGTGATTTTTTCTCATGAGAAATTAATCATACTTTTTCGTGGAATCTTAAAGTTTCGTTACATCGTTTAACGAATCTTTTTCCAATTTTACAGAAAATAAGGATTCGTCGCCATTAATAAACAATAAAAGCCACTTTTGAAAACTTTGTTATCCAAGGTAGATTATCTTAGTTAGCCAGAGAATACCGCAACCGGCTCTGTATCGGTTTTAGGTCTTTTAAAAGAACCGCCGCCGGCACGCGCAGACTATAGCCATGCGGGTCGATAAATAATATGTTTGTCGGGCCGCAAGCTTTGTTGTTCAGTAAATGCAGATTATAAATAAGGTTTCTGTTCCAAACGACTCTTCACTCAGTTTGTTGCTCAACTGTACTGTGAAAAGTTATCAGCTCAGTCAAATGGATTGTGCTCAGTTGAAATCTATCGTTTCCCTTGTGGATTCTCTTGTACGTAATACGCATGTCAGAAAGTCACGTGTGCTGTCTTCAAATCAAGTTCCTGCTCGTGCACCATCCTTGGCTCCAGTCTCCAGCAAGTCTCTAACAGACTTCTCCATCTGCAGTATCCTGGATCTAGAACGTGAAATCACCCAATCTCCCTCAAGTTCTGGTAAGTTAAGAGTTCCATCTTAAGATACTCGAGCCCTTAATTAGTCAAGGGCATCATTTGGCAACTTTGACTATCGAAATAACTATTAAAAGTCAATTTTTATCTTGTTGCCTTTCTATTAGTTTAATCCATTTCAGAAACAAAAAAAGAGAAATACTCAGCTTTAGACGACGATTTCTGTTAGTTACGAGAACCAGCCATTAGAGCGGTTTTTGATATGAAACAAGTTATGTATCCAAACCGAAAATTGTCCGTAGGAATAAACATTAAAACATGTGTCTATATTTATGTTGACTACTTGTATTTAAGTGATATTAAGGGGAAATAATAGCTGACATGTGTAAAACTAAAATCCAATTCTTCTTTAATTTACAGAATGCAACAGTGATACCAGTCCGCCGTTATCGCCTTACTCCGACTGCGCAAGTCCGCGTCCCAGCCACAAGGCAACCAGTCCACCGTTAACTCCTTACTCCGACATCTCAAGTTCCAGCAGCGACTGTGACAGTGAGCCCGATCCAGCTTCGACTCCAACTGAACATTCAACGAAGGAGAAGCGACAGCGCACGACCTTCTCACCTATCGAACTTGGAGAGCTGGAATTAGCATTCAGACGGTGGCCATATTTGCTAAAGGAAGACGAGGAGGAACTGGTACAAAGACTTGGAATCACGGCTAAAAGTCTGAAGGTGAGTTTCTATTTTTCATGTTTCCTATTGTGTACGTAAATTTCAGGAACCAATGAGCATTTGTAACCTAAAAGGAATAAAATTTCAGTTTGGTTTGGTTCTGATCATTTTCGGTGTTACCGGGAAATACTAAGATGTAAATGTTGAACAATTCAAAGCTCGGCAATTGCGATGTGATTTTTCTCTCCAGTCAGAAAATGTATTGAACACCAGTAGGCATTTTTCGGACAGAAAGTTTTACTTCATCTTAATCATCGTTATTTTCCACGTTATTTATTTTTTATCAATCTTGTATAATTCTTAAGTAGTTGAACCTACAACTCATATTGCGATTTAAACGTTATTTTGATGTCAGAAAATGTTTTGGAATTCATACAAATTATTAAGGGTTCTGTGTGTTGTGTGAAATATTTTTGTTGTGATTGCCTTAACTGAACTAATAACTCCGCTTTTTTTCTCTTTCTTGTAGTATTGGTTTCAAAACCGACGAGCCAAATCAAGGAAACTGGAGAGAAAGATGTCTTTCGTCTGTCAGACCAGCCCGTCAAACCAGTTTGTTAGCCGACCCTATCCAGATCACTGGAAACAAGGCGAACGAGTGTCCTGTGCAGCGATGGAAAGCTACTTTAGAGATATAAACCAGAGAACAGTTGTCAGTCGTCAATTCTCAGTCAAGTCAGACCGTGTACCCAAGTTCCACCCTGACCAGTTCACAATCAGACCTGCTGAGCCCGCAAGACTACCTTACAGCCGTGGTCTCTACAGATATCAACCCTACTAAGTTCGCATAAGACTTTTGAATAGTGTTAGAATATATTGAATTTGATGAGTGGCGTGAAAGAACTTTGAATAGTTTATAGGTTTTATAAGTAAGATGTGTACAAAAGATAGCATTCAAAATATGTCATACAGTTGTGTAGTTATAGGAGAAAAAATATTTGAGTTCATTTCTGTGTAAATAGTAAGTTCTAGTAGTGTTTTAAATAAAATGTTGTACTAGTGACAGCATGAAGTTTACTAGTCATTTCATCTAATCGTTTGGGGAGAATGGGAAGAAAAGATGGGAAGAAGGGCCGTGAGTGTCGGGGGAGGTGGTGGGGAGAGCAAAAGCCGGTGGGAACTTCCAATGGCTTTCAGAGTAAAGGATGCTTCTTTTTTATTTAACAAAGGAGCCGGCAGAACTGAACGGGAATTAAATTTACGATAAGCAGCCTGTTCTGGGATTGATGAAAGCATAGCGGTATTTAAGGGTTGACGATAATAAATGACATTTTTGTACTGTATAACTGGTGAAAAAACGCAAAAAAAAATCCTTCATGTTAGTTGACTTGCTTTACAAAAATTGCGGCAGGTTAAGCTGCCTGTCACATCCTTAAAGTCAACGAATGCGCAAGTAAGACGGAAGGAGCGGCCATTTTTCGCGCGGTCTTTGACCCTCGTTCCTCGTTCTTTGCTCTGAAACCGCACAGAAACGCTTGCTACGCGTGCTTCTCTTCAGCGCGCAGAAATGGCCGCTTCTTATCGCTTCCCGTAGCTGGGAGCGTTTCACGAAACGTCGCAACGACGGGCAGCGGCGAAAGGCGGCTGTATTCCGCTGCAGGGAATTCATTTTTCTCAGCCTACGAAAAATATAGCGGCCTGTTACAGGCGTTCGTTGTGGGGATGGCGCAAAATCTCCCTCCTTGATAATTTTTCCTCGCCTTTTGACTTCGCGCCACACTCCACTATTTAAACACCTGCAGCTGGAACAGGCTACAAAGCAAATTCAAACTTGAACATAACCTGGATAAACCATTGTAACTCAATAAATGACGAAAGGATATTATTAGCGATAGGGTAATACAGGAGTTGTTTCGATCCAGCTCGATCTGAGTTGGTGCTTAGGGCTAGAACATTCTGCTATCTTCCCACTGGGTCAACAAAACATCTAAATACTTCTACTGAGCTCAAACCGAATAAAAGTGATAACAAACGTCAACTTTTTTCAGCATGGTTGTGTTTATTTCTGATTAAGCTTCCATGGTCCTGAAAACAATGACTGAGCGTCAAGAAATTAATTGTCGCAGTACCATGAAGCAGTTGTATTTTAGTCGCTCACAATGCTTAATTTTAATTGTTGAAATAGTTCATTGAATGATTTTGAACGCAGTAAAACGAGAGTAGAGATGGGCTTTCTTCCTAAGCAAAGAATGAGCTACACTTGAACAAACGCCAGCTGAAACATCGGTGTCTGTTGTTGATCAACCAGGAGAAGTGATTATTTCTCATGAGAAATTAATCATACTTTTTCGTGGAATCTTAAAGTTTCGTTACATCGTTTAACAAATTTTTTTCCAATTTTACAGAAATAAGGATTCGTCGCCATTAATAAACAATAAAAGCCACTTTTGAAAACTTTGTTATCCAAGATAGATTATCTTAGTTAGTCAGAGAATACCGCAACCGGCTCTGTATCGGTTTTAGGTCTTTTAAAAGAACCGCCGCCGGCACGCGCAGACTATATCCATGCGGGTCGATAAATAATATGTTTGTCGGGCCGCAAGCTTTGTTGTTCAGTAAATGCAGATTATAAATAAGGTTTCTGTTCCAAACGACTCTTCACTCAGTTTGTTGCTCAACTGTACTGTGAAAAGTTATCAGCTCAGTCAAATGGATTGTGCTCAGTTGAAATCTATCGTTTCCCTTGTGGATTCTCTTGTACGTAATACGCAAGTCAGAGAGTCACGCGTGCTGTCTTCAAATCAAGTTCCTGCTCGTGCACCATCCTTGGCTCCAGTCTCCAGCAAGTCTCTAACAGACTTCTCCATCTGCAGTATCCTGGGTCTAGAACGTGAAATCACCCAATCTCCCTCAAGTTCTGGTAAGTTAAGAGTTCCATCTTAAGATACTCGAGCCCTTAATTAGTCAAGGGCATCATTTGGCAACTTTGACTATCGAAATAACTATTAAAAGTCAATTTTTATCTTGTTGCCTTTCTATTAGTTTAATCCATTTCAGAAACAAAAAAAAGAGAAATACTCAGCTTTAGACGACGATTTCTGTTAGTTACGAGAACCAGCCATTAGAGCGGTTTTTGATAAGAAACAAGTTATGTATCCAAACCGAAAATTGTCCGTAGGAATAAACATTAAAACATGTGTCTATATTTATGTTGACTACTTGTATTTAAGTGATATTAAGGGGAAATAATAGCTGACATGTGTAAAACTAAAATCCAATTCTTCTTTAATTTACAGAATGCAACAGTGATACCAGTCCGCCGTTATCGCCTTACCCAGACTGCGCAAGTCCGCGTCCCAGCCACAAGGCAACCAGTCCACCGTTAACTCCTTACTCCGACATCTCAAGTTCCAGCAGCGACTGTGACAGTGAGCCCGATCCAGCTTCGACTCCAACTGAATATTCAACGAAGGAGAAGCGACAGCGCACGACCTTCTCACCTATCGAACTTGGAGAGCTGGAATTAGCATTCAGACGGTGGCCATATTTGCTAAAGGAAGACGAGGAGGAACTGGTAGAAAGACTCGGAATCACGGCTAAAAGTCTGAAGGTGAGTTTCTATTTTTCATGTTTCCTATCGTGTACGTAAATTTCAGGAGACAATGAGCATTTGTAACCTAAAAGGAATGAAATTTCAGTTTGGTTTGGTTCTGATCATTTTCGGTGTTACCGGGAAATACTAAGATGTAAATGTTGATCAATTCAAAGCTCGGCAATTGCGATGTGATTTTTCACTCCAGTCAGAAAACGTTTTGAATACCAGTAGGCATTTTTCGGACAGAAAGTTTTACTTCATCTTAATCATCGTTATTTTCCACGTTATTTATTTTTTATCAATCTTGTATAATTCTTAAGTAGTTGAACTTACAACTCATATTGCGATTTAAACGTTATTTTGATGTCAGAAAATGTTTTGGAATTCATACAAATTATTAAGGGTTCTGTGTGTTGTGTGAAATATTTTTGTTGTGATTGCCTTAACTGAACTAATAACTCCGCTTTTTTTCTCTTTCTTGTAGTATTGGTTTCAAAACCGACGAGCCAAATCAAGGAAACTGGAGAGAAAGATGTCTTTCGTCTGTCAGACCAGCCCGTCAAACCAGTTTGTTAGCCGACCCTATCCAGATCACTGGAAACAAGGCGAACGAGTGTCCTGTGCAGCGATGGAAAGCTACTTTAGAGATATAAACCAGAGAACAGTTGTCAGTCGTCAATTCTCAGTCAAGTCAGACCGTGTACCCAAGTTCCACCCTGACCAGTTCACAATCAGACCTGCTGAGCCCGCAAGACTACCTTACAGCCGTGGTCTCTACAGATATCAACCCTACTAAGTTCGCATAAGACTTTTGAATAGTGTTAGAATATATTGAATTTGATGAGTGGCGTGAAAGAACTTTAAAGAGTTTATAGGTTTTATAAGTAAGATGAGTACAAAAGATAGCATTCACAATTATGTCATACAGTTGTGTAGTTATAGGAGAAAAAAAATATTTGAGTTCATTGCTGTGTAAATAGTAAGTTCTAGTAGTGTTGTAAATAAAAGTTTGTACTAGTGACAGCATGAAGTTTACTAGTCATTTCATCTAATCGTTTTGGAGAACGGGATAGAAAAGATGGGAAGAAGGGCCGTGAGTGTTTGGGGAGGTGGTGGGGAGAGCAAAAGCCGGTGGGAACTTCCAATGGCTTTCAGAGTAAAGGATGCTTCTTTTTTATTTAACAAAGGAGCCGGCAGAACTGAACGGGAATTAAATTTACGATAAGCAGCCTTTACTGGGATTGATAAATGCATAGCGGTATTTTAGGGTCGACAATAATGAATGACATTTTTGTACTGTATAAATGGTAAAAAAACCGCGAAAAAAATCCTTCATGTTAGTTGACTTGCTTTACAAAAATGGCAGCAGGTTAAGCTGCCTCTGACATCCTTAGAGTCAACGAATGCGCAAGTAAGACAAGAAACGTAAAGTTCGGCATAGTATTTTCAACCAATGCTACTTTATTGCAGGTCAAAAAGAGCACCTTTAGTCGGTGAGAGACGAGTGTTGTTAATAAGTTAAAGGTTAGGGAAAAATTGGGAGGGATGTATCATTGTTGTTGCGGGACTATCACAGCTATCAGATGTGTTTTGATCTTTTGTTTTGCCTGTTTATTAGATCGGGTAATTACTAGGTTACAAAATTGTCAAAGAGAAAAGACAGTATATAGCAAGAAATCTTTTGTCCAATTCTCACTTGGGCTTGGACCTTATTGACGTTTATTGAGCGATTCATCTCATTTAAAGTAATTAATAATCGTTTGATCAATGAGGTTTGTTTAAAAAACTTCGCGCGCCATATTTAAAAAATCCTTCATTCGGATATTATTACCGCGGCCGACGTCTCATTATTTCACGCAAAGATTGAAAGATTTGACGGCGAGCGTAGTAACAGTAGTAATATTAAGTGTTCATGTAAGTTAACAAACGATTTGTTTCTCAGCGTTGATTGACAGATGTAAGGGTACCGACAACGTATGGTTTCGGTTCAACTAGACTCTTCACTCAGTTTGTTAGTATTAGATCCTGATGATCAAATCTGTTGAAATGGATTGTCATCAAATGAAATCTGTTATTTCACTTGTGGATTCTCTTGTGCGTTCTGCGCATGCGCCTGTGCAAAGTAGCGGCCCGCTTCTCGTCTTGAGGTGTGAGAAAGTGTTTATACGGTTCGCTCACTGTTATCGCTTTTTCGGGCACCGGCGAAAGGCGGCTGTATTCCGCTGCAGGGAATTAATTTTTCTCAGCCTACGAAACATATAGCGGCCTGTTACAGGTTTTCGTTGTGGGGATGGTTCAAAAAACAGCAAAATCTCCCTCCTTAATTATTTTTCTTTGTCAGTGGAACTTGGATTCCGGATTCCTTGAGCTGTTTTCCCGATTCCAAAGTCCAGAATTTCGGATTCCACATGCAATAGTAAACTACGGACAATCCAAGCGAAAAACACTCAATTTGTTTTTACTTTTGTATTAACTGTGTATCTCCAATATGCTAGTTGATTATCTATAAGAATGTCGTGTTGATAATAGTAGCTGTAAAAAGTGTCAAATTTTTCAAATCTAAGCCTATTCAACCGGACCTATGAATAAATCGGAATAAACAAAAGCACCCAGACTTATAACATATCACTTATTTTATTGCAGACAGTACACTAACACCAAGGTGCGTAAAATTAACCGACAAAGTAAACAAGGCACCATCATTGAACCATTACTCCTGCTGTTTTAGTTTCTATCGGCCTTTAGGGCGTCTTTCCTGCAATAAAGGAGAAAATGTCCTATTAATCTGTTCTGTCCAAACTAAGCAGGGTAAAAGTATTAATATTTTGTGATGTTTCGTTCGAAAAGATATTTTGCTCTAGTCAAAGTATCCCAGACGCTTCCTTCCCTCTAACATTGATCAGCATTTAATTTCTCCTAAAACATTCACTGCTCAACCAAACCAGTATAACTGTCTTTTAAAAGAATAAAAGAATTAATCATGCACCAAGAAATTAAAAGGAGGTGGAGGACAAGATCTCCCGTGGTTATCATCAGGAAAAAGTGCGATGTACAGTGTGACGACTTTAATATACCGTATGCTGACTCGGGTTGAAAGAAAATCAGATGGAAGAGGAATGACAGTACCGCGCCCCCCCCCTCCGGGGGGATAAAGTACGGCTCACCAAATTCATGTGGCAGAAGCCGAGTACGGTAGTTAGAGTTTTTCTTCTTAGCTTTGCAGTGTTTGCCTTTTTTATCAGAAACAAGGTAGGCCTGCGGCCTTCTACTTAAATTTCGTGTAGATACTGTCCAATGTAAGGCGATGCACTAAAAATGCCTTTCACAATCTCGGAGAAAAAGCGAAACATCATTTGTATCTATTTCAGTTATTTAAATTCAAAACGGAATCCGATATCAAACGATCAGCAGTAGATCTAATTTCTGCCAAAAACAAAATTGAATCTCAGGGGGTAATATTTAGGGAGTTTGAGAAGTTTGAATTGGCTCCAGTGCCTGTAATGGAACGTTTCAGTAATGTTTTTCTTCCTTTTCTTTCGCATTCTTTTCAAAAGTGAACAGGAACTGTGATCATGATATATAAAAGGACAAAAAAGGTACATTGAACACATGCCTACATTAATGCGTCGTTATTGATGGATTACATCGTACCACAAAAAGGAGCATTCGAGGTTGTTTGCAAGTAGAAGCTTCCTTCCTTTTTAGTAAGATCAGCATCGAAACCCAAGCTTGGACATTCACCATTACAGCTTGTGCAACTCCCTTTCAGAAATCTATTGTAATTAGCACACGGATAGGCTTTCCAGGAGCATGATTCTTCAACAGACGCGAGGAAGTACTTTGGTGCCCTTCGGTGGTCGCAATCTTAAAAAAGATAACCAGTGAATTTATACAAAAAGCAAATGAGGAAATTTTTGTTTGGGTGATGCGAATAATGCATGTCATAGTTAAATGGTGATTTTCTTGCCATCTCTGCTCGTTGGAAGGTTGTTAAGGGAGTAAAAGTTTTCTCCGGACCGAGTCGGTGTTTTCACTTTTCGACGCTGACTCTCTTTCCAGGTCTGTTCACTGTGCCCCTGACGAGAATGACAGACCTTCTGAGCAGACTAAAAATTTTAAATTAACATCAGTCTATGTTCCTGTCTATATTAGTGAGCTCACTAGAACTTAATAACAGTGTAACATAGCGCTATCTATCTATTTAGTTCTCGTACCATAGCTAAATGAGTATTTACCACTTACTTAATGCTATACATTCTTATTAAAAATAACTAACGTATTTGTGGCTATTTTTCCCGCAGCTACATGTAGTTTACGCTCAATGAACTAATGTGTGGTCATTGAACTACTGGTGTGGTTATTGATCTGTTGTGTACTTATTGAACTGCTGTGTGGTTATTGAACTAACAAAAAGAAAAACTGAGCATTATCATTTTCATTTTAATACTTACTTGTTGGTTATATGTCACCTTCATCACATTTATTTATTTATTTATATTTTTATTTTTTAATGTGTGGTCATTGAACTACTGGTGTGGTTATTGATCTGTTGTGTACTTATTGAACTGCTGTGTGGTTATTGAACTAACAAAAAGAAAATACGAAATGACGACCAACCGACGATGGCAACGAAAAAATCACGGAAAGCAATTACGTTTGCCTGTAGGTCAGGTGACCTCCTCAGACTAGTAGATTGGTGAGTGCGTTCGAGTTTTATTCTTAGCGTTACCTCAACTGTCAAGCATTATATTATTTCAATACCAGAGAAAAGTTATAAAAAACATTTATTCTCTTCTCGTAGACTGCTTAAAATGTGTGTATTTACCCAAGAATTTGTTCGATAAAAATCAGAACTACCTCCCAAATTCCGTAAAAAGATAAGAAATATTTCGGGCGAATAATTATGGATGTCTCCATTTTGTGAATGCTTACTTTTTGTCAGACCACTGACAGGACAGCCTGGCTGGATGCCTCCACCATTTGGCCAAAAGTCGGTGTGACCGCTCACACGGATAGTTCCCTGGATCCCAGCGTTGGTATGAATGACATCAACATATTGAGCGTCACTTTTATCAAGCCGAAAGCTGGTCCAGACTGTTATGAAAAACAGACTAGCAGGATCTAAGCCTCAGAGCCAATAAAAATGGTTAGCGTGACCAGTGTGTGTAAGGGACGTATCTTTCTTCATTTATATAACGTATTTGATTATTTACCTGTTATGCGGCCCAAGCTCAATCCATACTTATCCTGCAAATAACTCCCAGTGTAACCTGCGACTTGTGCACCGAGGCTGTGGCCCACAATGTAGAATCGATTTACAGCGGAACTATGCGAGTGAGAAGTTCTGGCCATGAGGAACCTTATGAGCTCTCCTATCTGAGCCCCAACAAGCCGAGCATTCCCAGTGGCTTGGCCATATGGGGATGCAGCTCCTTTGGACCAGTCTACCATTATCACGTTGCAGTCCTCACGATTTAACAGTGCGCCTTTGATTTCATAATAAATATCCTTAAGATTGCCTAGTAAGACGTAAAATACACAAACTTTGGTTTTCGTTTGACACAATGGAGTGAATTTAAGTTACTTTTAGAGAGCACTTCTGTAAGATTTCGAATTCCGAACCCTTAGTATAGTTACACTGGAACCTAGATATAACGCCGGAAGGCCATAAATGCAAGGGAATGGCAAAATCTGTTCGCTGTTAGGAGCTTTCCTTATATCGAGGTTCTTTTTCATATATTTTACTATTACTTGGTTAAAGAAAATAGTTCGTTATGCCGAGGTCGTTATATCACGGTTCGTTATATCGGGTTCCACTAAAAAAAGTACTAAATGTCATGTAGCTGGGTTTTTTTTGGTTATTTATAAGTATTAGTTTGGTAGCGCTCTCTCCAGTGGCAGGTCCTGACCTTCAGATAAGGAGGGGGTGGGGGGGGGGGGCGGTCTTCTAGACCCTGAGATAAGGGGGGGGGGGGGGCGGTCTTAAAAAAAATTGTTTCGGCCCCTTCAGGACTCAGTTTGGTCCAGAAAATAAGGGGGGCCCCGGGGCACCTCCCCTGGATCCGCCACTGCTTACTCCGCCTAGTAATAACTAATAAATGTTTAATTTGATCAACTTCATAATTAATAAAAGCTGGATCTTACCTGTAAATCCATGAATAAGAAAAATCGTTCGTCTGGAAATCTCGAAAAATGAATCTCTGAGCTTGTTTACATCGCTGTCATCAATGATTTTCGCAGTCTGACTGTTTTTCCTGGTAAAAAGGAGAAAAGATGTTCCAAGTTTGGATGGTTCTTGTGGAAACTGCACCAGAGGATTCGGATGACGGTCAAAGCAGCCATATTTGTCATAACAGACCTTGGATTTAAAAAGCCAACCTATAGAGAAAAAGTTACAATGTCTTTGGATTGTAATTGATTTTTTTCCGACTTGGATATCTATGCACAAATAGATATAAGGTGCTATATTCAGGGGCAACGGAAATGATACCAAATTATGCACTGAAGCGCACGTACCAACTACGCGGTATGGCCAATACCTTACGCATGCGCACATTCATATTACTCCGGCCATAGACAGCTGTTTTGTCTTTATTGGGGCTCATCGGCATGGCATAGCCGTTGGGTCAATGAGCGAGGGAAAGTGGCCATACCGCGGAGTTGGTACGTGTGCTTTAGTCCATAATTTAGTATTGGAAAGGAAATGACTTGAATGAATGAAGGAACGAAGGAAGAAAGGAAAAAGGGAAGAAAGGAGAAAAGGGAATGAATGGCCAGTAACTGAATGAATGAACGAAAGACCGAAAAATGAAGGAAGGAAATATGATTTGGTAAAATCACAATCATCTCATAGCTAGTCACTAGTTGAACGCTTAGTAATCAATCTAGCAAACAATACGCAACGTAACGATTTAAGATGATTCTTTTGGGGAAACGTAAAATCGATAATATTCGCCTTCACTTAGCTTATTAAGGACCCTGTTTTGAGTTCTTTTGTCTTTTTAAAGCAATCTAGGCTTTTAGCACAAGTAAGTTAAGAATAATTTTCACGAATTTTACGTTCCCATACGAGCTCTATAGATCGTCACGTTACGCAATATTACTCAATATGTTAAGCACCCTTCCATTGCATTGAACAAGTTACTTTTTTTTAAACAAATGGAAAAGCAGATCCGTAAAGTAAAAAACACCAAACTGAACCGTTTATTTCAAAACAATGGATAAAGGTGCACTAAATGAGATAATGCCTTCACTCCTCGGCCACTTAAAAATTTTAACCTCGCACTAAGCGCTCAGTCATTATTTTCATTATAAAGAAGGCCTCGTAACAAAATTGTCCCAAAGGTCTTCGTATCGCAAGGGGAGTGAAAAGCTTTTAAATTGCAAGTCACCACCAATAATATCATCGGTCATCTAAGCACGAAGTATAGCAAATAAAAAACTATTGCTAATTTTTCCACTGAAAGTAACCGGTTTAAGACTTTTTTTTGTTCCAGTTTGTTGTGATGGTGATCAACATGCATTGTCTTGCACATCCATGTAGTCGCGGACAAAATTTTCCGTCCTTTATTATAAGTCAGCTAAGGTAGCTTTAGGAAGGCGTGCCGTCTTGCAAGCCTGGTGTTATGGTCAAATTTGATACAAACGTGCTAGTTAACAATCCTGTGAAAATTGCCCAACAGTAGATCAAGAGCAGGAAAAATGGTGTGATCAAGAGAACCATGCATGTGGCAACGCTCCTAATTGTAGGTTACCAACGTGGCTTAATACAACTTGATAACTGACAACTCCCCACACCTGAATTTTTGTACTAAAAATGGCACATGCGACTGATGACGAAAGGGGTTTTCCGCCTCATCTGTAGCCGAGACTATTCCACAACCTTAGAAACATAATTCTAAACTCTAAAACTCACCACTTGACAAATGGAACAGAATCAAACAAGCCAGAGAAAACAGCATCGTTATCTGTATTGCACCAAACACTTTGATAAATAAATAAAGAAATCTTCACGTATAAACAGTGCTCTAATAACTTGATCCGTATTCAAAATAAGCAGCCGTTTTAATTTAACAGTGGGATTTACCTTAACCCTATAAAGCTATACAGACCAGGGGAGGAAGGGTTTGAGGCCCCCTTAGTTAAAAAGTTGAATAACTTTAAAACTGTTCAAGCTATGACCGCTCGAAAGGAACGGTATGAAGTTACGCCCATTTAATTAGCAAAAGAATAGATGAAATACAAACATGCGTGATCTGTGAATGGAACCTCCTATTCTGGAGACTAGACTTTGCCTAGTTTAGAGAAAAAAAGATTTAAGTTTTGATGACCTTGCCGGTCCCGTGAAATAGATGGCGATCCCGCAACACGGCCCGCAAAACAAATTAACAAAATTATACAATCACGGTCACAAAACTGATATCAAAACCGGGTTTACACAAGCAGATTATAGCAACACCAAAACTCACACACATTCGATCAAATAAGCGATGTAGAGCGATATTTGCTAGCTTCTTAGCTTTCCCTCGACCTTGCTCGTCCAAATAACTGTCGTATCGCTTGCTAATTTACACATCTTGCCCGTTACCAGGTGACGTCATACTGGCAGGCAGAGTGGCTCAAGAAACTTAGGTGGAAAACAATAGAGTTACCTAGCCCCCCCTGCTGTTAACAAACATAGTATCAAGTTCTGATAAGTTAAGAATTCTAGCTTCCGATACTCGAGGTCGTTTTCGAGGCCATTATTTGGCATTTTTGATTACTGCAATGATCATTAGAAATTGGTTTTTATCTCCTTGCCTCACTACTATAATATTTTAATCAATCTTTTTTTAGCTTGGAAACAGAAAAAGAGAAATACTCAGCTTTAGGCAGGAGATTTCTGTTGTTAAAACTAACCATTAGAGCGGTATTATGAAACAACTTACCTATCCAAAATTGTCCGTAGGAATAAACATTAAAGCATGTGTCTATAGTGATGTTGACTACTTGTATTTAAAGTGAAATTAAGAGGAAATATTACGTGACATTTGAAAAACTAAAATTTAATTCATCTTTAATTTACAGAATGCAACAGTGATATCGCCTTACTCCGCCGGGACTGCGCAAGTCCGTGTCCCAACCACAGGGAAACCAGTCCACCGTTAACTCCTTTACCTTGACATCCCAAGTTCCAGCAGCGATTGTGACGGTAAGCCCGATCAGGCTTAGTCTCCTTGGCAGCCGTTATTAGGGTCGTCACGCAACGCTCCTCCCCACTTAGTGAGGAGGAGCGTTGCGTGACGACCCTAAAAACGGCTGCGAAGGAGACTAGATCAAGCTTCGACTCCAACCAAACATTCAACGAAAAAGAGGCGACAGCGCGCGACCTTCTTACTGATCGAAGTTTGGGAGCTGGAATTAGCATTCAGACGGCGGCCATATTTGCTAAAGAAAGACGAGAAGGAACTTGTACAAAGACTCGGAATCACGGCTAAAAGTTTAAAGGTGAGTTTCTATCATTCATGTTTCCTATCATGAACATAAATTACAAGAAACAATGTGTATTTGTACCCTAAGAGGAACGGAATTACCATTCGTAGCTAGGCAACTGTAACGCGATATTTCAGTCCGAAATATTTTGAACAGCGGTATGATTTGTTCCGACGTATACCTGCCGGTAATTACATGTGATCTTGCAAATAAAAGTAAAACTTATTGTTTGTCATCGTAATTTCCTAAATTTCTTCGAAATAAAGTCATAGTGTTTTCTTTAAGTGATGTGACCTATAATGTTACATTTCAGAAGGCAATTTCAACGCTATTTTTCAGTCAGAAAACGGTTTAGCAAATATATACAAATAAACTCGACAATGCCATCAAAATGGAGATTCGAGTTCGCGACCCTCCAAGCTCTAGATAGTTGTATTCAATTAATCCTAAAGGCTTAAATGCTGTCTTTACAATTGTTTGCCAGCATTATTGCAAATACTGAGTCACTATATACAGTCAGTCTTTTCGGGAGAAGTTGTTACTAAAGGTTTTGATTTCTCATAAGAAATTACTGATAATTTTCGTGGAATCTTTCGTTTCATTACATTGTTTCGCGGCTTATTTCGCAAAAAAAGATCATTAAATTATGCATTTTTACTGAAAATAAGGATTCGTCTCCGTCAATAAACAATAAAAGCCACTTTTGAAAACTTTGTTATCCAAGATTATGCTAGTTAGTCAGATTAAACCGCGATCGCCGGCTCTTTATCGGTTTCAGGTCTTTTAAAAGAACCGCCGCCGGTACGCGCATGCGGGTCGATAAATAATTTTTTTGTCGGGCCGATAGCTTTGTTGCTCGGTAAATGCAGAGTATAAATAAGGTTTCAGCTCCAAACGACTCTTCACTCAGTTTGTTGCTCAACTGTACTGTGAAAAGTTATCAGCTCAGTCAAATGGATTGTGCTCAGTTCACATCTATCGTTTCCCTTGTGGATTCTCTTGTACGTAATACGCATGTCAGAAAGTCACGTGTAATGTCATCAAATCAAGTTCCTGTTGGTGAAGCATCCTTGGCTCCAGTCTCCAGCAAGTCTCTAACGGACTTCTCCATCTGCAGTATCCTGAGTCTAGAACGTGACATCACTCAATCTCCCCCAATTTCCGGTAAGTTTAAAGTTTCATCTTTAGATACTCTAGCTCTTAGTCGAAGGTATTATTTGGCATTCTTGATTATCGCAATGACCATTTCAAAATCAATTTTTATCTACAAGTCGCCCTTCTACCATTTGGATCCATCTTGGAAAAAGAAAAAGAGAAATACTCAGCTTTTCACAGGATATTTCTGTTGTTAAAACTGACCAATAGAGCGGTATTGTGAAACAAAAATTGTCCGTAGGAATAACCATTAAAACATATGTGTCTAATTGTATTTAAGTGAGATGAAGAGGAAATTGTAGGTGACATTTAAAAAACTAAAATTCAATTCATTTTTAATTTACAGAATGCAACAGTGATACCAGTCCGCCGTTATCTCCTTACTCCGACTGCGCAAGTCCGCGTTCCAGCGACAGAGCAACCAGTCCACCGTTAACTCCTTACTTTGACATCACAAGTTCCAGCAGCGATTGTGACAGTGAGCCCGATCCAGCTTCGACTCCAACTGAACATTCAACGAAGAAGAAGCGACAGCGCACGACCTTCTCACCGATCGAACTTTTCGAGATGGAATTAGCATTCATACAGCGGCCATATTTGCTAAAGGAAGACGAGGAGGAACTTGTACAAAGACTGGGAATCACGGCTAAAAGTCTGAAGGTGAGTTTCTATCTTTCATGTTTCCTATCATGAACCGTAAATTTCAGGAAACAATGAGCATTTGTAACCTAAAAGGAATGAAATTTCAGTTTGGTTTTGTTCTAATCATTTTCAGTGTTGCCGGAAAGTATTAAGACGTAAATGTTGATCGGTTCAAAGCTCGAATTGCGATGTGATTTTTTCGGATAGTATAATTGCATGTAATCCTGCAAAGTTTCACTTCATGTTAGTCATCGTTATTTTCCAAGTCATTTATTTTTTAGCAATCTTGTAATTCTTTAGTAATTAAATGTAAAACTCTTAAGGCGATTTAAACGCTATTTTGATGTCAGAAATTAAAATGCTTTGGAATTCTTTCAAATTATTATGGGTTCTGTTTGTTGTGTGAACTTTCGCTGTTATTGCCCTAATTGAACTAATAACTAAGTTTTGTTTTCTCTTTCTTGTAGTGCTGGTTTCAAAACCGACGAGGAAACAAGGAAACTGGCGAGAAAGATGTCATTTGTTTGTCAGACCAGCCCGTCAAACCAGTTTTTTAGCCGACCCTATCCAGATCACTGCAAACAAGGAGAACGAGTGTCCTGTGCAGTGATGGAAAGCTACTTTAGAGATATAAACCAGAGAACAGTTGTCAGTCGTCAACTTTCAGTCAAGTCAAACCGTTTACCTAAGTTCCACCCTGACCAGCTCACAATCAGATCTGTTGAGCCCGCAAGACTGCCGTACAGCCGTGCCCTCTACAGATATCAACCATACTAAGTTCGGATAAGACTTTTGAAAAGTGTTAGAATATATTGAATTCGATGAATGGCCTGAAAGATCTTTGAAGAGTTTATAGGTTTTGTAAGTAAGATGTGTACAAAACATAGCATTCAAAATATGTCATACAGTAGTTTAATTGTAAGAGAAAAAATATTTTAGTTCGTTGCTTTGTAAATAGTAATTTCCAATAGTGTTGTAAATAAAAAGGGTTGTACTTAGTGATAACATGAAGTCATCTTTAAATTGTTTTGGAGAACGGGAAGAAGGGAGGGGAAGGGAGACTTTGTATTGCATGCCTTGTAGTGCGCCGATACTAGCACCCAGCTAGCAGATCAGGCCTCTTTTCCTCTGTCATTTGCTGGTCATCTTAGACTGTTGTTCGCCGAGTTGACAGAATATTATAACTTCATGTCAGATCACCGAGGGAAACAGTTAGTTTTGTTTTCCCGAGAGTCCTGATTTTTCCCGAGATGAAGTCAAGGGAATTATCAGGACTCGAGGGAAAATAAGACTAATTGGTTTCCCGAGGGACCATGCATCCTTGGAGACCCAGGAGCAGTCTGAGTCGTGACAATAAAATGTTCGTGGTGAAAGTTTACTATAAATTTCATCTCGAATATTCTATCGTCCCGGCTAACTGCCCCTAGGTCCCCGAAAATGCCGAGGGACCTGATATTAACTCTTTTGTTATATTTCTTGACTTTCACTTCAACAGCGACAAAACGATAACCGGAGCGAATCAAAACAGTCGACTCGGTTGTTATAAGAACACAAATTTAATTGACTCAAAACCACTGAATGAATGATTTACAAAGTACTTTCCTTATCATTATTATCTGCATCTTTTCCCTCCACTAGCTGCTATTTCTCTTCAGGGATAACTTTGAAAATCGTTGCTTTTTAGCTTGCATGAGGCTTCCTGTTTGTGTTGTGGACTCTTGTTGTGTTCATCCCCGAAAGTGAAAACTTCCAGTGTTTTTCCCGCCTTCTGTTATGCCACTTTCCACCATGCTTTGATCACGTGCTGTAATTTAATTATGCATCCTGAGCAATCCCAAGCGGGGTTAATAGTCAAGGCCATGTGACCAAGAATCAACCAATGACAGTTCCTGTTTAGTTGAGTGAAAGTCTAGGAAGTCTAGGAATATAACAATAACGAACAACCTTTTTTATTTTATTGAACCTGTAGCTTCTAAATTTTTGCCTAAGCAAGTCTTGAGATGCATGGAATACCATGCAAAACACAAGCAACAAACACTGCAGAAACGTGACGCTATTATCTGTAATTACAAGGTTATCTGTTTGGGCGACACGCTTACTTTTTTGTCAAGGGAACTTTTTTATGCTTCTGATCTGTGTATGTTAAAGTCAAAGCATTATGGAGGTCAAAATGTTGCTAAAAACCTTGTAGAAAGTGTCGGCAAGGTTTCTAAATCAAATTTAAACCAACTAATAAGAAAGGGAACAAATGGAAACATTCATATTTCATAACATTTCACTTCATTTACTGCAGACAGTTTAATTGACACTAATCTTAAAAACAGTTTCACAATCACCGTCCTTGGTAATATACATCGCATTATAATAACAATTCCGAATAGGTATAGAAATAAAAAAACGTGCAGCAGCAGCTGACTTTGCCGTCAGTGTCAAATAGAATACGGAGAGTCAAACCCCGGGTGTCATAGAAAGTGTCCGTATTAACCGGGTGCAGGGGCGGATCCAGGATTTTTTTCAGGAGGGGATGCACTCGTCTCTTGCTCTACTTCAACACCAATAAACCACATAGTTTTTTTTTTGCAGAATACCAGTTGTATTAGAAAACCGCAGGTCATCTCAGGTGGGGGGGGGGGGGGGGTGCGCACCCCCTGCACCCTCCCCCTAGATCCGCCCCTGGGGTGTCCGGCGTATTAGGCGGGGTGTATTAAGAGAAAATGCAAGGGCTTTCTTTCCCCAGGGTTAAAGAAGAATGTTCCTAATATTATGAACGAAACCGCTCTACTTGGTTTAGCCATGATTTGAAGACTCTAAATGTGATTAGTGGTACGTTGTGATTCGTCTTGTGTCACAGTCCTAACGGAACGGTAGCTATAGTTAGTTAAATTTTCCTCTGTCAAGTTATTCGTTTGTTGCTTCAGTGGCGTTTGAGTCTAAGTTATATACATAACAATAAGAAGCGAATAAAGTAGAGTTTGTCTCGATATACATTGTAATCGCCCCATGCATTGTGTAAGGAAACCCAAGACCGTCTTGGATTCTGGATTCTTTGTCAGTGGAACTTGGATTCCGGATTCCTTGAGCTGTTTTCCGGATTCCAAAGTCCAGAATTCCGGATTCCACATGCAAGAGTAAACTATGGACAATCCAAGCGAAAAACGCTCAATTTTTTTTTTACTTTTGTATTAACTGTGTATCTAGTTGATTATAAAAGTAACTGTAGAAAGTGTCAAATTTTTCAAATCAAGCCTTTTCGACTGGATCTATAAATAAATCGGAATAAACAAAAGCACCCAGACTTAAAACATATCACTGATTTTATTGCAGAGAGTACAATAACTTTAAGGTGCGTAAAATTAACCGACAAAGTAAACAAGGCACCATTATTGAACCATTACTCCTGCTGTTTCGTCTTTCCTGCAATAAAGGAGAAAATGTCCTATTTATCTGTTTTGTTCAAACTAAGCAGGGTAAAAGTATTAATATTTGTGATGTTTCGTTCGAAAAGATATTTTGCTCTAGCCAAAGTATCCCAGACGCTTCCTTCCCTCTAACATTGATCAGCATCTAATTTCTCCTAAAAAATTCACTGCTCAACCAAACCAGTATAACTGTCTTTCAAAAGAATAAAAGAATTAATCATGCACCAAGAAAAGGAGGTTGAGGACAAGATCTCTCGTGCTTATCATCAGGAAAATTTGCGAGGTACAGTGTGACAACTTTAATGTAACGTATGATGACTCGGGTTGAAATAGAATGGACAAGGAGCCCTCCCCCCCGGGACAAAGTACGGCTCACCAAATTCATGTAGCAGAAACCGAGTACGGTAGTTAAACCCTACACGTGATTAGAGTTTTACTTATTAGCTTTGCAATGTTTGCCTTTTTTTTTTTTTATCAAAGACAAGGTAGGCCTGCGGCCTTCTACTTAAATTCCGTGTAGATACTGTCCAATGTAAGGCTGAGAAAGAACTGTGATCATGATATATAAAAGGACAAAAAAGGTGCATTGAACACATGCCTACATTAATGCGTCGTTATTGATGGATTACATCGTACCACAAAAAGGATCCTTCGAGGTTGTTTGCAAGTAGAAGCTTCCTTCCTTTTTAGTAAGATCAGCATCGAAACCCAAGCTTGGACATTCGCCATTACAGCTTGTGCAACTCCCTTTCAGAAATGTGATGTAATTAGCACACGGATAGGCTTTCCAGGAGCATGATCCTTCAACAGACGCGAGGAAATACTTTGGTGCCCTTCCGTGGTCGCAATCTTTAAAAAAATAACAAATGAATTCATACAAAAGGCAAATGAGGAAATTTTTATCTGGGTTGGAAGGTTATTAAGGGAGTTAACGAAATGACGACCGACGACGATGGCAATGAAAACGTTACAGAAAGCAATTACGTTTGCCTGTAGGTCAGGTGACCTCCTCAGACTATACTAGTAGCAATTATCATAGATTAATGAGTGCGTTCGAGTTTTATTCTTGGAGTTAGCTCAACTGTCAAGCATTATATTATTTCAATACCAGAGAAAAGTTATAAAAAACATTTGAAAAACATTTATTCTCTTCTCGTAGACTGCTTAATTAAAATGTGCGTATTTACCCAAGAATTGGTTCGATAAAAATCAGAAGTACCTCACAAATTCCGTAAAAAGATAAGAAATATTTCGAGCGAATAATTATGATTGTCTCCATTTTGTAAATGCTTACTTTTTGTCAGATCACTGAGAGGACAGCCTGGCTGGATGCTTCCACCATTTGGCCAAAAGTCGGTGTGACCGCTCACACGGATAGTTCCCTGGATCCCAGCGTTGGTATGAATGACATCAACATATTGAGCGTCACTTTTATCAAGCCGAAAGCTGGTCGAGACTGTTATGAAAAACAGACTAGCAGGATCTAAGCCTGATAGCCAATAAAAATGGTAAGCGTGATCAAGTGTGGTGTAAAGGACATAACTTTCTTCATTTATATAACGTATTCGATTATTTACCTGTTATGCGGCCCAAGCTCAATCCATACTTATCCTGCAAATAACTCCCAGCGTAACCAGCGACTTGTGCTCCAAGGCTGTGGCCCACAATGTAGAACCGATTTACAGCGGAACTATGCGAGTGAGAAGTACTGGCGATGAGAAACCTTATGAGCTCTCCTATCTGAGCCCCAACAAGCCTGGCATTCCCAGTGGCTTGACCATATGGGGATGCAGCTCCTTTGGACCAGTCTACCATTATCACGTTGCAGTCCTCACGATTCAACAGTGCGCCTTTGATTTCATAATAAATACCCTCAAGATTGCCTAGTAAGACGTGAAATACACAAACTTTGGTTTTCGTTTGACACAATGGAGTGAATTTAAGTTATTTTTAGAGACCACTTCTGTAAGATTACGAATTCCGAACCATTAGTATAGTTACACTGGAACCTTGATATAACGCCGAAAGGCCAAAAATGCAAGGGACTGGCAAAATCTGTTCGCTATTAGGAGCTTTCGTTACATCGAGGTTCTTTTTCATATATTTTACTATTACTTGGTTAAAGAAAATAGTTCGTTATGCTGCGGTCGTTATATCAAGGTTCGTTATATCGAGGTTTCACTAAAAAACGTACTAAATGTCCTGTAGCTGGTTTTTTTTGTTATTTAAAAGTATTATTTTGGTAGCGCTCTCACCAGTGGCAGATCCAGACCTTCAGATAAGAGGGGGGGGGGGGGGGGGGGGGCAGGGCCCGGTCTTCTAAACCCTGAGATAAGGTGGGTGGGGGGACGGGTGGTCTTAAAAAAATTGTTTCGACCCCTCAGTTTGGTCTAAAAATAAGGGGGGGGGGGGGTGGGTCCCCGAGGCCCCTTCCCTAGATCCGTCACTGCTTACTACGCCTTAGTAATAAATGTTTAATTTGATCAACTTTAGAATTAATAAAAGCTGGATCTTACCTGTAAATCCATGAATAAGAAAAATCGTTCGTCTGGAAATCTCGAAAAATGAATCTCTGAGCTTGTTTACATCGCTGTCATCAATGATTTTCGCAGTCTGACTGTTTTTCCTGGTAAAAAGGAGAAAAGATGTTCCAAGTTTGGATGGTTCTTGTGGAAACCGCACCAGAAGATTCGGATGACGGTCAAAGCAGCCATATTTGTCATAACAGACCTTGGATTTAAAAAGCCAACCTATAGAGAAAAAGTTACAATGTCTTTGGATTGTAATTAATTTTTTTTCCTACTTGGATATCTATGCACAAATAGATATAAAGAGCTATATCTAGGGGCAATGGAAATGATACCAAATTATGTACTGAAGTGTTGCGGAATTCTTTTAACCCCGCTCCGCTGGTTCAAACAAATCAAGAGGACTGTATCTTTCGATGTAACAACACGATTTAATGCAATCCAACAATCTACTGCGATGTACAACTCTCACATATTCAACGTTCGTAACACAACGATCAACGTAACTAAACGATCAACGATCAACGAATCGATCAACTCAACTAAAACACTCTAAGTATACAGTGGTTTTTCTACTATCCTAGCGTAAGGCAGTATTTTTACATTAATCACATGTACAGTAAAAGTTCCCATTGTAATGTATCTAAATTAAGTGACTATAGTACAAAATCGCACGTTCTTTCACCTTATTTAGCCTAAGAAAATGCATGCAGTTACATCATTTTATATCGTAAATATACTCGGACTTTGTCTACATTATTGTGAAATCTTATGTCACGAAATCTAACTTCTTTGCGCTACAAATGTCAATTTCTAATTAATATTTAATCACAAAATAATCAAGTTAAGCATCGCCTATTTCTTTCCTGACATGAAGCACTCTTACCAACTCCTCGGTAGGGCCAATACCTTACGCATGCGTACAACCGTATCACTCCGGCAGTGGCAGCCATAGACAGCTGTTTTGTCCTTATTGGGGCTCATCGGCATGGCGTAGCCGTCGTGTCAATGAGCGGGGGAAAGTGGCCATAGCGCGGAGTTGGTACGTGTTCTTTAGTCCATAATTTAGTATTGCAAAGGAAATGACTTGAATGAATGAAGGAAAGAAGGAAGAAAGGAAAAAGGAAAGAAAGGGGAAAAGGGAATGAATGACCAGTAAATGAATGAATGAACGAAAGACGGAAAAAATGAAGAAAGGAATAAATAAATATGATTTGGTAAAATCACAATCATCTCATAGCTAGTCACTAGTTAAGCGCTTACTAATCAATCTTGCAAACAATACGCAGCGTAACGATTTAAGATGATTCTTTTGGCGAAACGTAAACTCGATAATATTCGCCTCCACTTAGCCTATTGTGGAGAAAAGCAGTAAAATAAACTTTTTCGTGCCCTGTTTTGAATTCCTTTGTCTTTTTAAAGCAATCTAGGCTTTTAACACAAGTAAGTTAAAAATAATTTTTACGAATTTTTACGTTCCCATACGAGCCCTATAGATCGTCACGTTACCCAATATTACTTAATATGTTAAGCACCGGTCCATTGTACTGAACAGGTTATTTTCCTTAAACAAATGGAAAAGCAGATCCGTAAAGTATAAAACACAAAACTGAACTGTTGGTTTCGAAACCGATGGATAAAGGTGCACTAAATCAGATAATACCTTCGCTCCTCGGCCGCCTTAAAAATTTTAACTTCGCACTTAGCGCTCAGTCTTTGTTTTCATTAAAGAAGGCCTCGTAGCAAAATTTCTCCAGAGGTGTTCGTATCGCAAGAGTAGTGAAAAGCTTTCAAGTTGAAAGTCACCACCAATAATATAAAACGGTCATGTAACCACGAAGTATAGCAAATAAAAAGCTATTGCTAATTTTTCCACTGAGACTAACAGAATAAAGACTTTTTTAGTTCCAGTTTGTTGTGATGGTGATCAACATTGTCTTGCATATCCATGTAGTTGCGGACAATTTTCCTTCTTTATTATAAGTCAGCTAGGGTAGCTTTAGGAAGGCGTGCCGTCTTGCATGCCTGGTGTTGTTATCATATTTGATACAAACGTGCTAGGTAACAATCCTGTAAAAATTGCCCAACAGTAGATCAAGAGCAGGAAAAATGGTGTGATTAAGAGAACTATGTGGCAAAGCTGTCAATTGTAGGTTGCCGATGCGGCTAAATACAACTTGATAACTGACATCTCCCCACTCCTGAATTTTTATACTAAAAATGGCATAATTATGTGACTGATGACGAAAAAGGGTTTTTATCTCATCTGTAACCGAGACTATTCCACAACCTTAGAAACATAATTCTAAACTCTAAAACTCACCACTTGACAAATGAAAAAGAATCAAACAAGCCAGAGAAAACAGCATCGTTATCTGTATTGCACCAAACACTTTAGTAAATAAATAAAAAATCTTCACGTATATACAGTGCTTTAATAACTTGATCCGTATTCAAAATAATAAGATTCAGCAGCTGAGCAACCAAAGCTATCCAAATGAATTATCCGTTTTAATTTAACAAGGGGATCTACCTTAACCCTATATAGCTCTTCAGACCAGGGGAGGAAGGGTTTGAGGCCCCCTTGGCTAAAAAGTTGAACAACTTCAAAACTGTTCAAGCTATGACCGCCAAACATTTTTGTTTGAAAAAAAAGTTATCGTGACGTACCGTGTAGTCTCGTTGCCGTGGCAACCTAGATGTTACGATGGCAACCGAGTTTTTACAGCCCTGCTTTTTTAATTTGCTTTTTTTCTATTAAAAAAGGCTTCACTTCTATTTCTTCATTGAATTAAAGCTGTTAATGCAATTCCAGCTATGTAGAGTTTAAATGGAGAGAAAAACGTTGATATAAAATGACCAAATGGCAGATTGAGGGTTTAATTTTCAACAGCGGCTATTTCTCTCCCAATTTCACAACTTGTCGATTGTTTTGCTTCCTAAGTATTCTTATATACGCTGATCAAGTTTTCTTTCGCGATTTCCTGCATTCACACGGGTTTTAAGTAAAAGAGAATGCATTTAATTAATTCAGAATAAAGGATCTAAGATGGCAAATTGTTCCAGTTCCTTCTTTAATGATAATTGATGTCATCATGACATTACTGCTATTGTTTAAGATTATTTATGTGTAAGCCAACCTCTTGATTTTATTAGACGCCTTCCAATTTAAGTGTATTTCACTTATGGCTACTTAAAGGGAAATTTGGATTTTCCTAATAAATGCAAGAATATGACGTCATGATGAGGTCATATTACGTCATTGTGTCAATCAAGTTATGCCTAGATGTTTAAAATGATGAGTACATTATACTGTCAGTGTAATTTTAATGGCCATATCTTGAGCGGTTTTGAAGTTATAGGGAGGATCGAGGCTTCGAGGCCTCGCCCCTGTCGCAGGAGTCAGAAAAATGCCCGGTCTGAATAGGGTTAACAAGAGAGTGCTGGAAGACCAATTACCCAGCTAATTATTCATAACCAACTGGCGCTTACCATATTTGGAAGATGCCGTCGATTAGAAGGTAAATTAGATTGGAAACGAGGTTGGTCGATGGTATATTTTCTTGGAAACGAGGCTGCTTGGGCAATAGTGAGCTAAAAAAATGGCGTTCACGGCTATCCCAAGACGCGTGAATAGCTGAATTTCTGACTAATACTAAAACTGAATGAGATAAATGCAAATATACGCAAAACATATTGCTCAATGGATGTTATCTACCTTTTGAGGAATACCTGCATGGAAATAGATCTGTTTATTACCTGAAACCGTACAGAGAAACAGTTTAAAGTTTTGGATGAAGTCTACGAGGAGGTTAGTCTGCTACACAGCAGACACAAAGCTCCTTCCCACAGTTGCCGACACTAAAAAACGGCTGTGTAGCAGACTACGAGGAAGTAAGCTTGTTAAGAAATTAGAAATGTTTTGAATGAGCAATAAAACGATTATTGTATTCGGCCTTCGTATGAGGTGAAGAATTATGCTGATCTCGGAGGCTGTTATCCACCTCGGCCGATAACACCCTCCTTTATCTGTATAATTCCTCACATCATACTCAGCCTCATAATATTTAACAAGGACGACATAGCTTGTGCCCTAAGACTCACTGTGTTCCAGCAAGCACTTGAAATCTGTCAATTAAGTTTGTTTGTTTAACATTCTTTATTGAGTGGAAGTTAGATCAAAATTTTCTTACAATAAAGGAGACTTAATTTGCCGCTATATTCTATGTTTTGTTCTTTGTTTCACTGAACCTGAAGGCTCTAAATAGGTAATTTTAGTTCGGTCGTGTCAAAGGTTTGTTGTCCGATGCTTACAATCAGGTTTGCCGGCGTGGATTGTTAAACGGATCGTTAAATTCTGTCTTTTTGCCCATCAGGGAAAGCCGTTACACGGAAGTTTTCTAAAACGTTAAGAATTCATTTGCACTTTTTTTTGCTCGGAATCTTTGAGTTTCATTGTTCAACGACGTTTTTGGTTATTTTGAACAAAACTTCATTGCTGTGTAATTATAAATAGTAAGTTTTAGTGGTGTTGTAAATAAAAAAGGTTGTACTAGTGATAACATGAAGTCATTTTTAAATCGTTTTGGAAAACGGAAAGAAGGGAGGGGAAGGGAGACTTTGGAACAAGGATCGCGAGTGTTGCATGCCTTGTAGTGCGCCGATACTAGCACCCTGCTAGCGGCAGAGGCCTCTTTTCCCTTGTCATTCGCTGCGGGTCACCTGGTCTTACTCTGTTGTTCGCAGAGTTGATGGAGAATATTTATGTCTGCAATAAAGCTACAAACCCTTTTTTTAACCTCAGCTTCTAAATTTTTGCGTAATCAAGTCCTGAGATCCAGGGAGTACCATGTGCAACACAAGCAACAGACAATGCAGAAATGTGACGCTATTTTCTGTAATTGTTAAGGTTAATTATCTGCTGGGGCGACATCATTTTTTGCCAAGGGAAGACATCTTGTGGTTTTATGATTCTGTGTATGTTAAAGGCAAAGAATTAGGGAGGTTAAAATGTTGCTAAAAGCGTTGTAGAAAAGGTCGGCAAGTTTTCCTAATCAAATTAAAGCCAATTTATAAAAAAACGAATAAACAGAAACATTCACGTTTCATAACATTTCACTTCATTTATTGCAGACAGTTCTAAAAATTAAAATTAACACTGATCTTAAGTCACCGATTTTGGTAATATACATTGCAAACAAACAAGTTGCGAATTCAAATCCAGCCTGGTTTCTGTCGGCCTTGAGGTGTCTTTCCTTATTCGATCGCTCACATATAGGTCTTTTAGGAGGTGACGTTAGGGTCTATAAAAAAAACAAAAAACCTCTCAAAAAAATCACCCCAAACCGAAAACCCGCAATAGATTTCGATAAAACCGAAACCGAATAAAAAACCATCAAAAGTGAATATATACACTCTTCAGTTTTCAAAAACCTGATCGATCTGAAACGTTGGTAACATGAGGACTAAACAACATCACATCAGTCTTGATACTAAATATTAATATCACCACAGTATCAGCACCATGTGATGTTACACTCAGCACGTAAAAAACAGAAAATCACATCAGACACCAAATCTGAAAAACCCTTGCTATGCCAAAACCCGAAGACCAGATGCTAAACAACGAAAAAAAACTCACTGCAACGGACAGCAAAACCGAAAAACCGAAGTTTATTTCAGAGCAAAACCAGAAAAACTGACCCAAACCAAATAGCCTCAAATCCGAAGAACCGAAAATCCCAACGCCACCCTCTTTTAGCTAGGAGACTCCTTGGCCTTCGCGACTCTGTCAGCGCTGCTGGTCGGGTGACACCGTAAGAAGTTGACGCATTTTTTTTAGGGCGACACGATGATAAACTAAAAAACTATTTTACCTGATCTTGGAGATAAAGCGAAACAAAAGACGACATGCAGCTATTCCGTTAAATGAGAGTTAAACGGAATTCGATGTCATAAGATTGCGGGATGTGATTTCGGACAAAAAATGGTTTAAATTATACTAGGTCGCGAAGAGGTTTGAGCTGTTGCTGCGAGGAGTGTAATCGTATTTTTTCCCATTTTTTCTTTTCAATGCATTCACTTTATTGAAGTTTAAAGTGACCAAGGAGGATAAACATAGGTATAGAAATAAATAAAACGTGCAGCAGCAGCAGATCGAATTTACCATTATCAAAAAGAATACAGTCAAACCCCTCAATTTCAGATACGGACACTGAAGGGGCCATAGAAAGTGTCCGTACGTATTAACAGGGTGTCCGGCCGGCGTATCAAGCGGGTTGAATTATCATTTGAAGAGAAAATGTAAGGGATTTCTTTCACTTTAAGGAACAAGGAAACAAGGGCTAAAACCTTGAAAGAATTTAAACGCTGTCTTGCAAAATTTGATACTGACAAAATGAATTTCGAACCTATTTTAGCTACAACTAAAACAGAGATATCGGTTACGAATACTTTTAACAGTTTTAATTTTCAGTAGTACATTTGCACAACCTATTTCATTCGCACAACCTATTTTAGATACAACTAAAAACTGAAATATCGGTTTCAAAAATTTTTAACGGTTTTTAATTTTTAATTGTGCATTTGCTTTCAATACTCCTTATTCTTCTTGTAATTGTTGTATGTACGACCCCTTCAGCAATGCTGATTTTTTTTTTCGTGCTAAAATAAAGTTCTCATCTTCTCTTATCTTATCCCCAGGGGTAAAGAAGACTGTCCCTAAAAATGAACGAAACTGCCCATATTGACCTAACTGGTTAAGCCGTGATCTTATTGGTCATGATTGAAGACCGCTCTAAATGTGATTAGTGCGTTTTGATTCGTCTTTTGTCACAGTCATAACGGACCTAGTTAGTCAAATTTTCCTCTGTCAAGTTATTTGTTTGTTTATTCAGTGGCGTTTGCGTCTAACAGTTGTACTTATACATTCAATTAAGAAGCGAATAAAGTAGAGTTTGTCTCGATATACATTGTCCAATCGCCCCATGCATTATGTACTACATAATGCATGGGGTAAGGAAATCGAAGACAGTCTTGGATTCTGGATTCCAGGCACTGGATCCCCCTACCGATTCTCTGTCAGTGGAACTTAGATTCCAGATTTCAATCTTTAGTGGGATTCCTGGTTCCTTAAAGCTGAGGGTTTTCCGGATTTCAAAGTCCAGAATTCCGAATTCCACTTGCAAAGGCAAAATATGGACAACTCATGACAAGCGAAAAACGCTCAATTTTTTTTACGTGTACTAACTGTGTATCTCCAGTATGCTAGTTGATTATCTATAAGTTTGTCGTGTTGATAAAAGTATCTGTAAATAGTGTCAGATTTGTCAAATCTAAGCCTTTTCAACCGGAGCTATATGTGAATAAATCGGAATAAACGAAAGCACCCAGACTTCATAACATATCACTGATTTTATTGCAAAGAGTACCCTAACAGTGCGTAAAATTAACGGACAAAATAAACTAGGCACAGTTATTGAACCATTACTCCCGCTGTTTTAGTTTCCATCGGCTTTTAGGGCGTCTTTCCTGCAATAAAGGAGAAAATGACCTATTAAGCTGTTCTGTCCAAACTGAGCAGGGTAGAAGTATTATTATTTTGTTATGTTTTGTTCGAAAAGATATTTTGCTCTAGCCAAAGGATCCCAGACGCACCCTTCCCTCTAACATTGATCAGCATCTAATTTCTCCTAAACAATTAACTGCTCAACCGCCAAACCAGTATAACTGTCTTTTAAAAGAATAAAAGAAATAATCCTACATCAAGTAAAGGAGGACAAGATCTCCTGTGGTTATCATCTTTAAAAAGAGCGAGATACAGTGTGACGACTTTAATATAATGTATGTTGACTCAGGTTGAGAGAGAATCGGAGAGGAGTGACAGTACGCCCCCCTCCCCCCCCCCCCCTCCCACCCCTCTTGGCGGACAACAGTAGGGCTCACCAAATTCATGTAGCAGAAACCGAGTGGGGTAGTTAATATAAACCCTACCCGTGATTAGAGTTCAACTTATTAGCTTTGGCTCTTTCTTTTACCAGAGTCAACGTAGGCCTGTCTTTCACTTATAGTCAGTGTAGACATTCTCTAAAGTAAGGCGATGCACTGAAAATGCCTTTCACCATCTTGGAGATAAAGCGAATCATCATTTGTATCTATTTCAGTTATTTGAAGCCAAAACGGAATCCGATATCAAGCGATTAGCAGAAGATCTATTTTCTGACAAAAACAAAATTGAATCACAGGGGAGGGGTAATATTCAGAGAGTTTGAGAAGTTTGAATAGGCTGCAGTGCATGTAATCGAACGTTTCTGATCAGCAGCGTTTTTCTTCCTTTTCTTGCGCATTCCTTGCAACAGTGGACAGGAACAGTGATCATGATATATAAAAGAACAAAAAAGGTGCATTGAACACGTGCCTACATGAATAAGTTGTTATTAATTGAGTACATCGTACCACAAAAAGGATCATTCGAGGTTGTTTCCAAGTAGAAGCTTCCTCCCTTTTTAGTAAGATCAGCATCGAAACCCAAGCTTGGACATTCACCATTGCAGCTTGTGCAACTGCCTTTCAGAAATGTGTCGTAATCAGCACACGGATAGGCTTTCCAGGAGCATGATCCCTCAACAGACGCCAGGAAATACTTTTGTGCCCTGCTGTGGTCGCAAGCTTTAAAAAATAACATCAAGTGAATTTAAACAAAAGGCAAATGAGGAAATGTTTGTCTGGGTGATGCAAATAATGAAGGCAATAGTTAAATGGTGATTTTCTTGCTACCTCTGCTCGTTAATAGGTTATTAGGAAGTTTATCAAATGATTACGACGTTAGCAACGAAAACGTCAAAAAGCAATTACGCTTGCTTGTAGGTCATGTGACCTCCTCAGACTAGTAGCAATCATAGAATAGTGAGTGCGTTCGAGTTTTGTTCTTGGCGCTACCTTAACTGTCAAGCAGTACAAAATCGGAGAAAAGTTTTAAAAACACTTTAAAAAAAGATTTATTCACTTCTCGTAGACGGCTTAAAATGTGTCTGACTATTTACCCTTGCTAGAGTGTGGTCAATTAAAATCAGAAGTAGCTCCCAGAACTTTATTTCGTAAAAAGATAAGAAATATTTCGAGCGAATAGTATGATTGTCTCTACTTTGTAAATGCTTACCATTGAAAATACAGCCTGGCTGACTGCCTCCACCGTTTGGCCAAAAGTCGGTGTGACCGCTCGCAAGAGTGGTACCGAAGAGCCCAGCGTCGGTATGAATGACATCAACATATTGAGCGTCACTTTCATCAAGCCGAAAGCTGGTCTCGTTTGTTATGAAATACAGACTAGCAGGATCTAAGCCTGATAGACAATAAAAATGGTTAGGGTGATCAGGTGCGGTGTAAAGGACATAACTTTCTTCATTTATATAACGTATTTGCTTGTTTTACCTGTTATGCGGCCCAAGCTCAATCCATACTGATCCTGAAAATAACTCCCAGCGTAACCTGCGATCTGTGCTCCAAGGCTGTGGCCCACAATGTAGAATCGATTTACAGCGGAACTAGCCGAGTGAGAAGTACTGGCGATTAGGAACCTTATGAGCTCTCCTATCTGAGCCCCAACGAGCCGAGTATTCCCAGTGGCTTGGCCATATAGGGATGCAGCTCCTTTGGACCAGTCTACCATTATCACATTGCAGTCCTCGCGATTCAACAGCGCGCCTTTGATTTCATAATAAATACCGTCAAGATTGCCTATGTAAAATACATAAACTTTGATTATAAAAATGCCAAGTCAAATCCCACGTTGACACTAGACAACCTTGATTAAACTTTGATTATAGTCATTTTCGTTTGACACAATGGAGTGAATTTAAGTTATTTTTAGATACCACTTCTGTAAGATTTCGAATTCCGAACCATTAGTATAGTTAATAATAATAATAATAATAATAATAATAATAATAATAATAATAATAATAATAATTTATGAACTTACTGTGCGTAGCTTAACATGAGAATGATCAGCTGCGCATTACAACTGCATTACTTTAATAGAAACAAATAGAAGATAATGCTTTAAAAAATAAATAATAAAGGAGTATATATGCATGCAAGTAAGAACTGAATATAAAATTGTTCACCAATATAAAGGTTTAAAAAGATAAGTCTTAATATGCGCCTTATAGTTACACTGGAACCTCGATATAACGCCGAAAGGCCAAGGGACTGACAATATCTTTACTAATATTACGAACGGTTTCGAAATATCGAGGTTCTTTATATTCCGCATTTCCTCTAATAGTAGCCGTCCCTCGATTAAACGCCTTCCTCGAATAATCACCCCCCTTTGATGGAAATACTTAAAATAATCGCCTCCCTCGAATAATCGCCCCTCCCCCCGCCCCTCTCCCTATCTTCTCTTCCTGTTATCCCCTCCCTGTCAAGTTGAAGTGCACGGAGATTCAGGAATACCGATCAGTGACAAGTCAAGCGCTAGCTCTGAAAATAAATCAAGCAACTAAATTTGGAACACTTAAAAAGCCCATGTTCAGTTTATTTGACGTGATTATTTTTTGATTTAATGGGAAAATAAAACAAAATATTAAGGGCACGACTTCCACTGAGCAATATTTGAAATAATCGCTTCCCGCGAAAAATCGTCCCCTTTTTGTGCGAAAAAGAAATAATCGCCCCCGGCTATTATTCGAGGAAATACGGTATTCTACTATTACTAGATTAAAGAACATTGTTCGTTATACCTAGCTACAATGGTTGTTATATAGAGGAGGTTCCACTAAAAAATGTCGTGTAGCTGTTTTTTTGTTTTTGTTAATTTCATCAACTTTATAATTAGTAAAAAAGCTCGATCTTACCTAAATATCCATGAATAAGAAAAATCGTTCGTCTGGAAATCTCAAAGAATGAATCCCTGAGCTTGTTTACATCGCTGTCATCAATGATCCTCGCAGTCTGACTGTTTTTCCTGGTAAAAAGGAGAAAAGATGTTCCAAGTTCGGATGGTTCTTCTGGAAACTGCACCAGAAGAATCGGATGAAGGTCAAAGCAGCCATATTTGTCATAACAGACCTTAGATTTAAAAAGCCAACCTATAGAGAAAAAGTTACAATGTCTTTGGATTGTAATCAATTTTTTTCCGACTTGGATATCAATGCACAATTAAGGTGCTTTATCCAGGGGCAACGGATATGCTACCAAAGTTTACACTGCAGCACGCCTTCCAACTCCGCGGTATGACCAATACCTAACGCATGCGCACAACCATATCACCCCGGCAGTGACAGCCATGGACAGCTTAGCCTGTTCCAGGCGTTCAGATAGTAGAGCGCGGCGGTATGTGTATTTTTCTCTACTATCTGAACGCCTGGAACAGGCTATGGACCGCTCAATGTTTCGCCTTTATCGTATTGCAACTCATCAGCATGACATAGCCGTCGGGTTAATGAGCAGGGGAAACTGGCCATACCGCCGATTTGGCACTTGTGTTTCAGTGCGTAATTTGGTATTGCCGGAAATGACTTGAATGAAGGAAGAAACGAAGGAAGAAAGGAAAAAAGGAAGAAAGGGGAAAAGGGAATGAAAGACCAGTAAATGAATGAATGAACGAAAGACCCAAAAAGTCAAGAAAGGAATAAATAAATATGATTTGGTAAAATCACAATCATCTCTCATAGCTAGTCACTAGTTGAACGCTTAGTAATCATCTAGCAAACAATACGTAAAGTAACAATTTAAGATGATTCTTTTGGGGATAAGTAAACTCGATAATATTCGCCTTCACTTACCTTATTGTGGAGAAAACAAATAAAATAAACTTTTTCTTGCTGTATTTTGAGTTCTTTTGTCTTTTTTAAGTTATCTAGGCTTTTAGCCCAAGTAAGTTAAGAATAATTTTTACGAATTTTTTACGTTCCCATACGAGCCCTATAGATCGTCACGTTACGCAATATTACTTAATATGTTAATGCACCTTTCTCATTGTATTGAACAGGTTATTTTCTTTAAACAAATGGAAAAGCAGATTTTACAATACTTGATGTATAATGTTACATAGGCTAGAGTCTTTAAATAACGAAATTTAATCATAATGATTTTTAATAGGCTTTCATAATATAAAGCGCATTGGGGACAGAAATGCGCTTAATAAGAATCTATATTATTATTATTATTATTATTATTATTATTTTTAAAAGCAGATCCGTAAAGTATTAATCACAAAACTGAACCGTTGGTTTCGAAACAATGGGTAAAGGTGCACTAAATCAGATACCTTCGCTCCTCGCGCGGCCATCTTAAAAATTTTAACCTCGCACTAAGCGCTCAGTCATTATTTTCATTATAAAGAAGGCCTCGAAGGAAAATTGCCCCAAAGGTCTTCGTTTCACAAGAGGAATGAAAAGCTTTCAAATTGAAAGTCACCACCAATAATATAAAACGGTCATGTAACCACGAAGTATAGCAAATAAAAAGCTATTGCTAATTTTTCCACTGAGAGTAACAGAGTAAAGACTTTTTTTGTTCCAGTTTGTTGTGATGGTGATCAACATTGTCTTGCATATCCATGTAGTCGCGGACAATTTCCCTTCTTTCATTAAAAGCCAGCTAGGGTACTAGCTTTAGGAAGGCGTGCCGTCTCGCATGCCTAGTGTTATTGTCATATTTAATTCATACAAACGCGTTAGTTAACAATCCTGTCAAAATTACCCAACAGTAGATCAAGAACAGGAAAAATGGTGTGATTCACAGGACCATGTAGCAACGCTCTCAATTGTAGCTTACCACGGTGGCTAAATACAACTCATGATAACTGACAACTCCCCACACCTGAATCTTTTATACGAAAAATGGCATATGACAAAAGGGGTTTTCATCCCATCTGTAACTGAGACAGTTCCACAACCTTAAAAACATAATTCTAAACTCTAAAACTCACCATCCCCTTATATATATATGAAACAGAAGACCTCGTAGCAAAATTGCCTCCAAAGCTCCTCGTATCGTAAGAGGAGTGAAAAGCTTTCAAATTACAAGTCACCACCCATAATATAAAACGGTCATGTAACCACGAAGTATGGCAAATACAAAACTATTGTTAATTTTTCCACAGAGCGACAGAATGAACACTTGCTTTTTTTTTTCCAGTTTGTTCTGATGGTGATCAACATTGTATTGAATCTAGTTACGGAAAATTTTCCTCCTTTATTATAAAAGTAGCTTTAGGAAGGCGTGCCGTCTCGCATGCCTGGTGTTATTGTCAAATTTGATACAAACGTGTTAGTTAACAATCCTGTGAAAATTGCCCAACAGTAGATCAAGAGCAGGAAAAATGGTATGATTAAAAGAATCATGTGGCGACGCTCTCAATTGTAGCTTACCACGGTGGCTAAATACAACTTGATAACCACCACACACCTGAATTTTTATACTAAAAATGGCACATGCGACTGATGACGAAAGGGCTGGGTTTTCATCTCATCTGTAACCGAGACTGTTTCACAACCTTAAAAACATAATTCTAAACTAAAAAACTCACCACTTGACAAATGAAAGAGAATCAAACAAGCCAGAGAAAACAGCATCGTTATCTGTATTGCACCAAATACTTTGATAAATGAATAAAAAAATCCTCACGTATAAATAGTGCTTTAATAACTTGATCCGTGTTCAAAATAATAAGATTCAGCAGCTGAGCAACCAAAGCTATACAAATGAATTATCCGTTTTAATTTAACAATGGGATTTACCTTCGCCTTAAAAAGCTATTCAGGCAAGATTTTCCCAGTAAATGCAACAATATGACGTCATGATGAGACGTTTGAAACTGGCTTTAAAATCACTTAATGCCTTTTCTTTTGTTCTTATTTTTGTTCTTCTTATTTTTTTATTATAATTATTCTTGTTATTACACCTAGAATTTTCTATACATTCTACGTCGCCCTAGAAAATTCGAAGACATTCTCACAATAGATAAAGTTTTCGGAGAAAATTTGAAAGGACCCCTAAAAATTTCGGCTAAGGGAAAAGCTCGTCAGGTAATCTGACGTTTTCGTAAAGCTTTTACTGTGGGCTGTTATTTTCGGGAAAGGCGAAAAACAGCCCTAAAAAATTCGAGAGGTTCAAACCACTCCTAGGACGACCGAACAGATCAAATTTTTTTAGCGATGCGAATTATATATTCATTTATATTGCTTTTAAAGCACTCCAGGATGCATAACGATCCATTTCAGATCATTTCCCAGAAAACGGTCGTTGGGTGCCCCTGTCATTTAACAAGGACGACATAGCTCATGTCTTAAGACTCACTGTTCAAGCAAGAACTTGAAATCTGTCAATTAAGTTCGTTTAACATTCTTCATTGAGAGGAAGGTTGCTCAGAATGTCTTTACAATACAGGAGACTGAATTTGCAGCTATATTCTATGTTATGTTCTTTGATTCACTAAACCTAAAGGCTCTAATCAGGCCGTTTTAGTCAGGTCGTGTCGAAGGTTTGTTGCCCGATGCTTACAATCAGGTTTGCCAGCATTGATTGTAAAACGGATCGTTAAATTCTGTCTTTTCGCCTATCAGGGAAAGCCGTTACACGAAAGTTTTCTAAAACGTTAAGAATTCCGTTTATACTTTTTATGTTCGGAATCTTTAAGTTTTATTGTTCAACGATTTTTTGGCTTATTTCGAACAATATCAAAGATTTTTCATTTTGCTTTAAGATATATAGCTTTGTCTCCTTCTTAAAAACTAAAAGTTACGTTTGCTTTTAAAATATCTTACTTTTGAAAACTTTATTATCGAAGATTTGTGTGTCTGAGTCGTTCTGAGTATACCATGGTCGGCTCTCGGACGGCTCTGTAACGGTTTTAATCCTTTTCAGTCGGTGAACCGCCAGCGGCACGCGCTGTTTAATTACTGTTAATAAACAAAGTATTAAATGAACAGCTATGTGGTTCGATAAACAATTTGTTTGTCGGGCCGCTAGATTTGTTGTTCGGTATATGCGGAGCCATAAATAAGGTTTCAGTTCCAAATTCCTCGTCACTCAGTTTGTTGCTCAACTGTGAAAAGTTATCAACTCAGTCAAATGGATTGTGCTCAGTTGAAATCTATCGTTTCCCTTGTGGATTCTCTTGTACGTAACAGGCATGTCAGAAAGTCACGTGTGCTGTCATCAAATCAAGTTCCTATTGGTGAACCATCCTTGGCTCCAGTCTCAAGCAAGTCTCTAACGGACTTCTCCATCTGCAGTATCCTGGGTCTAGAACATGAAATCAGTCAACCTCCCCCAAGTTCCGGTAACTAGTAAGAATATTCTAGCTTCAGATACTCCGCGAGGCCTTAGTCGAGGGCATCATTTGACATTTTTGATTATTAGAAATCAATTTTCATCCTATTGCCTTTCTCCTATTTCAATCCATCTCTGAGTTAACAGAAAAAGAGCAATACTCCGCTTCAGACAGGAGATTTCTGTTGTTAAAACGTCTAGCCATTAGAGCGTTATTATGAAACGACTTATATCTATCCAACCCCAAAATTGTCCGTAGGAATAAACATTTAAGCATGTGTTTATATTTATGTTGACTACTTGTATTTAAGTGATATCAAGAGGAAATAATAGGTGACATGTGAAAAACTAAAATTCAATTCTTCTTTAATTTACAGAATGCAACAGTGATACCAGTCTGCCGTTATCGCCTTACTCCGACTGCGCAAGTCCGCGTCCCAGCCACCGGGCAACCAGTCCACCGTTAACTCCTTACTCTGACATCACAAGTTCCAGCTGCGATTGTGACAGTGAGCCCGATCAAACTTCGACTCCAACCGAACATTCAGCAACGAAGAAGCGACAGCGTACGATCTTCTCACCGATCGAAGTTTGGGAGCTGGAACGAGCATTCACACGGCGTCCATATTTGCTAAAAGAAGACGAGGAGGAACTGGTACAAAGACTCGGAATCACGGCTAAAAGTGTGAAGGTGAGTTTCTTTCTTTCATGTTTCATATCATGAACGTAAATAACGAGAAACAATGTGTATTTTCACCCTAGGAGGGACGGAATTTCAATTCGTAGCTCGGCAACTGTAAAGCGATTTTTCAGTCCGAAATATTTTGAAAAGAAGTATGCATTTGTTCCGACGTATACCAGTAATTACATGTGATCTTGCAAATAAAAGTAAACTTATGGTTTGTCATTGTAATTTCCTAAATTTCTTTGAAACAAAGTCATAGTGTTTTCTTTAAGTGATGTGACACAATGTTGCAGTTGATCTATTTTTCAGCCAGAAAAACGGTTCGGAAATGTATAAAAATCGTTGGTACTGTGTGGTGCCGTGCCGGTGTAGATTATTGCCATGTTACTGCCCTAATTTAGTTAATTTATATTTTTTGTTCTCTTTAATTTCTTGCAGTATTGGTTTCAAAACCGACGAGCCAAGTCTAGGAAACTGGAGAGAGAGATTTCATCCGTCTGTCATACGAGCCTGTCAAACCAGTTTGTTCGGCGACCCTATCCAGCCTGGAAACAAGGTGAACGAGTGTCCTGTCCAGCGATGGATAGCTACTTTAGAGATAACCGGAGAATAGTTGCCAGTCGTCAACTCTCAGTCAAGTCAAACCGTGTACTGAAGTTCCACCCTGACCAGTTCACAATCAGACCAGTTGAGCCGGCAAGACTACCGTACAACCGTGCCTCGTACAGATATCAACCATACTAAGTTGCAGAAAATAGAGACTGTGATGCATTGACTGTAAATACGATAAAAGAGCTGAAAAAGCTTAAAATAATTTACAAGTATGAAACAGCTTAAATAACACCATACAAAAACTGAATGTTATCTAAGTAGTTTATTAGGAGAAAAAAAATTTTTGTTCATTGCTTTGTAAATAGTTCTAGTAATGAAGCTGGTAGTGTTGTAATAAAAGAGTTTCTACATTTAATAACATGAAGGTTGATCGTCATTTAGTAATCTTTTAGCTTCATTTATTAGATGAACGGGGAAGTGGGGGTAATTGTAGTAGTGATAATATGAAGTTTAATCGTTATTTGGTGAGTTGACAAGGGATCAACAGTTGGAAACTTTTGATTTTAGAATTTAAAATGCCTTTTTTTTCGACTCAGCAACAACATTGAACGGGAAAGTTTGGCAATTAGGATCCCGTAGTGGGATTGATGAAAGCAGAGGGGCCCGAATCCTAGGGCCGACATTAATTAACAAAACTTGTGTACTCTATGAGTGGTGGAAAGGACACAAAAATATCTTTGAGCAAAGTATTAGTTCACTAGATTTTAACAATTAGCGCACTTTTCTCTAAGCGAATTCAACTCAAAAGGCAACAAATGCACGAAACGGCTTGGATGGATCAAAATTGGGCTATTCCTTAACAATTGCTTAGTGCTGGCGGTGAGACTGAGATGTTCACGCTATGAACGGGTTTGTGAGAGGTTTTAATGAGTTTGTTTATATAACACAAAAGAATGAATAAATGCCGAACAATATCCAGACAGAAACACATAAACTGACTGCACACTTGTTGCCTCAACACCCGGAAATAACTACTTCAAAGTACGGAGCCCATTTGCTCTTGCAAGGTGGCGGCCCGCTGCTTACTCGCTTTTTTGTAAATTTCTTTGCCGTCCCTGTACAACTACGATGTAGAATAACCTAGTAATTGTTATTAGAATAAGTCGATTTGAGAGCGGGAACGGCAAGGCGAGAAAATTAACCATCTCTCTTTGATCTCGTACGAATGGCCCCCCCTTTTTTCCAACCTAATTTCTCTAATTTTCAGTAACTGGCTGACCTGTTGATATGAGCAAAAAAAGTTTTAAAGGTCGATGCAAAGTCTATTTTTCATCATTTTTTGTTCATCGTTGGCGTCGCAGTCGTGGGATGTTAAGGTCCCTGGCTTCTGGTTTATACGGTTCGCAAACTGTAATTTATTTTCAGTTTTTGTGAATGAAGCTGCCCGTTTACTTGCTCCTCGTCGCCGAGGATGTTTCACAAAACGTCAAACGCTACGAGGATACGAGGCGACTGTATATACCCAAGCTAATTTAGCTGACCGGTCACCAATCAAATTCAAGCGTCAGCATTGCCTATATCGGATTTTATCGGATCATCCCCTGTAACTCACTAAACAATGACAGGCTAACGGAAGTTTATACGATCCGGTCCACTCCTGACCGATCCACTGGGTCGGCAAATTATCTTAATAATTCTACGAAGCTAAAACTGAATATTAAGATAAAGTGATGGTCATAGACATCCACAAGAGCGTCTTTATCAGAGCCTTTAATTTTTATAATCTAATTTCTGATTAAGTTACGATGGCCCATGGAGTAGTTTTATTTTAATGATTCATAATGCTGCATGCTATTCACGGTTGATACATAAACGCTGTTGAACGTTGTTGAACATAAACGATGTAAAACGAGAACCTAGTTGAGTTTTTGCCGTGGCCAAGAGGCTACAAGTTACGAGCTAGGACATGAATGAGGAGAAAGAGAGCAAACCTTTGACGATCTGAGCCGATTGTTCAAAATAAGAACTTTGCCTCGATCGGACTTTCACTGAGTACTCCACACCAAATTCTTGACTACGAAGTAGACAACATTTCTAAAATTTATGGATCCAGGCATAATAATCATAGAGAATTCAAAATCTGAATTTCCTGTTATATTACATTTTGGAAGAAAGAAAAATCTAACATAACAACAACAACAACAACAATTTTATTCTTTACATTCACATTCCAAGGAGTAAAATAGCTCGCCCCGAGAAAAGCTGGAAAGCTATACCAGTCATGGCGGGGCAATTAAATTAACTCGACAAAGCCATCGAAATTGAGATTCGAACTCACGATCGACCCTCCGAGTTCTAGATGGTTATGTTCAGTTATGTTCTATTAATCCTAAAGACTTAAATGCTGTCTTTACAATCGTTTGCCAGCATTATTGTAAAGACTGAGTCTTTATATACTGACAATCGGTCTTTTCGGGAAAAGTGGTTACTAAAGATTTTGATTTCTCATAAGAAATTACTGTTACGTTTTCGTGGAATCTTTCGTTTCATTACGTTGTTTAACGGCTTATTTCGCAAAAGATCATCAATTTTATGCATTTTTACGAAAAAAAGGATTGGTCTCCGTCAATAAACAATAAAAGCCACTTTGGAAGCTTTGTTATCCAAGATTATCCTAGTTAGTCAGATCAAACCGCGATCGCCGGCTCTTTATCGGTTTCAGGTCTTTTAAAGGAACCGCCGCCGGCACGCGCGTGCGGGTCGTAAATATTATGATTGTCGGGCCGCTAGCTTTGTTGCTCGGTATATGCAGACTATAAATAAGGTTTCAGTTTCAAACGACTCTTCACTCAGTTTGTTGCTCAACTGTGAAAAGTTATCAGCTCAGTCAAATGGATTGTGCTCAGTTGAAATCTATCGTTTCCCTTGTGGATTCTCTTGTACGTAATACTCATGTCAGAAGGTCACGTGTGCTGTCATCAAATCAAGTTCCTGTTGGTGAACCATCCTTGGCTCCAGTCTCCAGCAAGTCCCTAACGGACTTCTCAATCTGCAGTATCCTGGGTCTAGAACCTGAAATCACCCAATCTCCCTCAAGTTCCGGTAAGTTAAGAGTTCCATTCTTAGATACTCGAGCCCTTAATTAGTCGAGAACATCATTTGGCAATTGTATCAATACATTTCCCTTTCGATATAAAATTTTATCCCGTTGCCTTTCTACTATTTTAATCCATTTCGGAAACAGAAAAAGAGAAATATTCAGCTTTGAAACAGGAGATTTCTGCTGGTTAAAGCTAGCTAGATAATACTATAATGAAACAAATTTAAAATATCTATCCAAACCGAAAATTGTCCTTAGGAAGAGACATAAAAACATGTGTCTATGTTAATGTTGAATATGTGTCTCACACGGCATTTAAGTAGATTAAGAGGAAATAATACGCGACATGCGAAAACTTTAAAGTCTATTCTTCTTTAATTTACAGAAAACAACAGTGCTACCAGTCCGCCATTATCGCCTTACTCCGACTGCGGAAGTCCGCGTCCCAGCCACAGGGCAACCAGTCCACCGTTAACTCCTTACTCTGACATCACAAGTTCCAGCAGCGATTTTGACAGTGAGCCCGATCAAGCTGCGACTCAAACCGAACATTCAACGAGGAAAAAGCGACAGCGCACGACTTTCTCAACGATCGAAGTTTGGGAGCTGGAACGAGCATTCAGACGGCGGCCATATTTGCTAAAAGAAGACGAGGAGGAACTGGTACAAAGACTCGGAATCACGGCTAAAAGTCTGAAGGTGAATTTCTATCTTTCACGTTTCCTATCTTGTACCGTAAATTTCAAGACACAAAGAACATTTGTAATCTAAAATGAAATGCAAACTCAGCTCGATTTTGTTCTTGACTAAGACCCTGTTTACATGGAGTGGGGGACCCGGTCTAGTGGGGTAAGTTTCTTTTGTTTTGTGTCCCCCAGAGCGTGAAAACAAAAGAAACCAACCCCACTAGACCGGGGTCCCCCACTCCATGTAAACAGGCCCTAAATCACTTTCAGTTTTGCCGGGAAGTAAGATATGTTTATCGATTCAAAGCTTGGCAATTGCAATGTGATTTTTCACTCCAGTCAGAAAATGTTTTGAATACAAGTACGTATGTTTTTGTCGGACAGTAGTTGCATGTAATCTTGCAAAGTTTTGTTTCATGTCAGTCATCGTTCTTTTCTAAACCATTCATGTTTTTTAGCAATTTTGATTGAAATTCTTAATTAATTGAACACTTCATAAGGCAATTTGAACGCTATTTTGCTGTCAGAAAATGTTTTGGAATTACATACAAGTCATCATCGGTTTTGTGTGTTGTGTAGATTTTCCCTGTTATTGCCCTAATTGAGTTAATAAGTCAGATTTTTGTTTTCTTTCTTGCAGTATTGGTTTCAAAACCGACGAGCCAAATCAAGGAAACTGGAGAGAAAGATTTCATCTGTCTGTCAGACAGGCCCGTCAAACCAGTTTGTAAGCCGACCCTATTCAGTTCATTGGAAACAAGGCGAGCGAGTGTCCTGTCCAGCGATGGAAAGCTACTTTAGAGATATAAACCAGAGAACAGTTGTCAGTCGTCAACTCTCAGTCAAGTCAAACCTTGTACCGAAGTTCCACCCTGACCGGTTCACCATCAGACCTGTTGAGCCCGCAAGACTACCGTACAGCCGTGCCCTCTGCAGATATCAACCATACTAAGTTAAGACTTTTGTTTTTCTGTAAGATTGTGCTGAATTTGATAAGTAGGCTAAAGAATATATGTTAAGAACATTTTACAAATATTATAAGTTAGACGTAACAGCTCGAACTAGATAGCATTGGATATATCTCATCTAGTAGTGTAGGGGGAAAAGTATTTTTAATAATTGCTGTGTATATAGTTCTAGAAAGGAACCTGGTAGTGTTGTAAATAAAACAGTTTTCAGAAGTGATACCATGAAGTTATTTGTTAATCGTTCATTTTCTTTTATAATTTGTTGAACGGATGAAGAGGGGAAGGAAGACTTTGGAAACAAGGTAATGCTGCCTTGAGTGCAAAAATCGTAGCTTGCTATTATTGAAAAACACTTTACTCGGTAATTATGTTTGTCATCTAGTTTACCACAGCCAGCGTCTTATTTCAGTGCATTTTGTTACGATAATCTACAATTTTAGGTTTTAGAAACAAATCCTTATATTACTGAAGTTATTTAACAGAAGCAAAGCCCATATTTAAAGATTGGGTCATTTGTGGTTTAAGCGATGTAAGTGTAACACCAGGCATTAAGAAGTCGCGTCTTTTTTATGTCGCGATCTCCTCCTATAATCCCTATCCTGTTTCCACAATCTTCATCTACTTTTTGCATTGGATACGCCATCCTGCCTTCCATCAGCCAACCATTTCTACAAATAAAAAAAGAAAAAGTGCAACAAAATGTACCATAATGAGAACATTAAATTAAATATCATGATTATTATTATGAAAGTGGAAAAGACCTAAACAACCTTCGCGGTTGAAAAGAACCTGAAAAATCAAGGCTTGACTGGGAATCGAACCTTTACCTTTGCGATGACCGGGTGCAACGCTCTTTCCGATCCATAAAACTAACTTAAAACCAACTTGAGAGAAGGTCATTGTGAGTTGGTAGCTAGTATACCCGATGGTGGAAATGACATGAAAGGAAATGTATGAAATGACTCATATTACGACCAGTGGATAAAGATACTGATGGAAGTGGAAATGGTCCTTGCAGTTGATATTTTCTTCAGGTTCTTTTTCAACCGCTTAGGTTGTTTATTGAACTGCGAGGATCATTATCCGCAGTTGAAAATATGAGCCATTTCACAAAAACACAAAAATGGAACAGTGGAAGAAAAGTTGCACTCTCTGAGGCTCACTCTCTCTACTAGTCAGTACTAAAAAAGTGTCTAATTCCCGCCGCTCAATCATGAGGCTTTACCAGGGGAAATGCAAGTGTTCTCATAAGCTACTACTCTTTAGTTGCTTTACCTACAAATCTGAAGTCCAGCTTGCCAGGCAGCGGTTAGTTGATCCAAAGTGGCGAGAGACCCGTTGAGTATTTCACACAGTCGCATAGCCTCAAAATAGTTGAGTTGAAGCTTGCCCACTTGTGCTTGCATAACGCCTTGTACATGTAGCTGTTTTACAACCTCGATGTGAGATTCGTCTGGAATAAACCAGAAAACGCATAAACTTCGGGAAACTTTTCTCGGGGAGAATTCGTGTTCCATGGTCTTAGAGGCCTGAGGAGTCTTAACCCCATTTCCGAATGTTCACGGCAGCTTTAGTCTTCGAAAGATAATCTCGACATTTCTTTTTAAAGCTTAATTTTTGTCGTTAGGTTAAGTAGTGGTCGGTACTTTAAAAGCCTTACCAGGAATTTGCTTATCAGAATGCTCCATTCAGTTATCTTTGAGAATTATTACTAGTTAATTGATTCAAAGACATTTAAATGATGAGGGTTGAAAAATTCTTGGATCTTGGTGGCATTTTTACTCAGAAAATAATGAACTCTTGAATAGAGTTTGAGACAATGTTCGTCCACACAGACGGCAAATAGGCCCCAAAATTAATTCAGAGTGGCAACTTTAAGTCCAGAGAAAAAGTGAATCAAGATAAGGAAGGGAGTTCTCATTGCTCCTGGTTTCCAACGTTTTGGTCGGTGAATCAAGAATTCTTACGGGCATTTGCTGGGAAAATATGGTCATTTTCGACAAAATTTAACCAAAATTGGTCGAGATCATTACAAGGAAACGCTATCTTACAAGTAATCCTCTTTCTGAATTTCAAACCGGAATCTGTTCCGTTGCTAGCCTGGGGTAAGTGCGTTTTCTGTGTGTGGGTGCAGGCATTAGAATTCCGTGACGGTCTGACTGAGACCTTAAAACTGATGCTTAACATTTATTTAGAAGTTTTCCTTTCTTCGTGGTTTATACTAGAGAAACCTTTTTGTGTCACCTATACGAAATTAAACGTAGCAACTTACTGACGTTGCATTTGTGGTCAATGTAAGGTAGCACTCTAATTTCCAGAGAACAGTTGCACGTGAACATCTCCAAGGTTGGGCCGTTAACACACGATCCACCGTTCCGACATGGGGATGACAGACAGGGCAAAAATCTGATAAGATCCTGTAAGTACAAGGTAATAATGCTTGTAACTGAGCGTTAAGAATTAATAGTGTTACTCCGCCAAGATAATTAAGACATGACAAAATACACTTTTGAAAGATCTACAATAGTTTTTGGAACTCGCCTTTCTGTCTCTACTTAAAAATTAGAAAACGGCCCGAAATATATATTACTTCTCATGTTCATAGTAAAAAAGCGACAGCGTTTGCTTTCGTTCAAGAGAAAGGTACCTCACTGAATGAGAAGGGGAAAAGAGTCATCAAACTCTTCTGAGAGGCAACGTAACCGAGTGCGGGTGAGTTCGTCGGACTTTCAATCCGGCGGTCCGGGGTTCCATTCCCGTTCCGACCACTTAAGCTGGATTTTTTTTTCAGTCTTCCGGAATAAAATTGGCTATGTCACGTTTTTATATAGCTAACTGGCCTCCTGATAGTTGGCGGGAGTATTTTATCCTGTTAAGTTCTATCTGGATTATTTGTTTCTAATTATTTCAGTAGAATGCTTATAATTATATAAAGTAGTTGTAATTAATTAAGTGCACATTAACTACAACTAGAATCCATAATCGGGATAGGAGACCGCAGCTGGATATCTTTTCGAGTAGTGGGGTTGTTTTCATCAAAATAGCCAAATGTGCTATTTTTTTTTTAAAAAAAGTGTCATCTCGTATGACACGCGCACGCATTTTTTGCGAGGGCGACGAGAAAAGGTTAAACAAACAAAATGGCGTCGGATGTTTCCTCCGTAGGAGATGAATAAATTCCATTTCTGTCATCCTCTGAATTTGAGGCAAGACCTAAAGGCGAAACCCTTTGACAATAACTCTAAATGTGATGGCTGTGAGTGTGATTCTACTTATGTTATATTAAACACCGTAGTGACAGTGTTTTTGACAAATCCAGTGACAAAGAGATATCGTAGATCAGTCGTGCGAAGAATATCCCGTTCGGACTAAACAAACAAAAGTACCTGCGGGGAAAAGGAGGGCGGAAAGTTAACAACAACAACAACAAATAATTATAAATCATTTTCCCCAAATAAATCTTTGAATTCATAATAAATACAGCTCCACCAGCTTCAAGCAGCGTCTACCGGCAGAATTTCACGGAAATAATACTTTAAATAATTATAATAATTTTCCTACTCAACGTTATCCTTGGCAGCGTTGCGGAGTGATCCAGTAGCCGACCTTCCGTGCAGATGGTGCAGGGTCGACTCTCAGCTCTGAGCTGTTTCATTTTTCTTTGTATAATTATCTTTTTTTTTCGTTTTGTTTTGTTGTTGTTTTGTTTTTAATCATGTTTTTTTCCCCTTGGCTTGTTTCCCTTTATTCTTACCGCTGGCCCTTTACAGCCTCGCAAGGTTTTTGCGATAAACGTATTTCTAATTATGTTAATATAACCTTGATTCATTCTTCCACTGTGCATGCATTGTATATCGAGATATGAAGCACTTGGAAAGTTCAGTGAACACCTAAATAAAGTCCCAAAACGATCACCCATCTCTTAAAATTCCACACGAGATCCGCGCGAATTCGCGGCAGGCTTCCGCTCGAGTTTGTGACGTTGAGGATGGCGCAGTTTGTTCTAAAAATAGCACATTTGGCTATTTCGATGGAAACCAGCACTTGCGGTCTTTTATTATTCTACCCCCGATTATGGCTCCTGACTATAACAAAGCTTAAACTACACTTTAACTTCGGAACTTGGCCAAGTTCGAAAATTTTTATCAGTATGTTTTTGTGGATACTGTTTTTAAACCGAAATGAAAATATTTCGCAGATACTACTGAAGGAAAAAAAATGATCTCTTACCCTTGAAAATAATACTTACAGACATTCTCATGCCGTAATAGACAAACTTGGTTCTATTTAGCAGCTTGTGTGGTTCAAGAGCTCTTTCAGAATTGCTAAGCTCACAAATGTGTAATCCGTTGATGGCTATCCGACCAAAGTTAAATGACAGGCAACTTCCTTGAGGCATTTGCAAACACAAGAAGGCACAATCCAGTCCACTTTTTGTCTTCTCTACCTTGGTTATGTTACCCACATGTGATGCTGACTCTATGCTGTAAAATAATGCTTCTTTTCGTTTATTTCTAGCGGCTGATACTTCAGGGTCAAAATCCAACAGTTGAAGTAATAGAAGCATTGACTTCAATAGGTTTGAGAGGAAGGGACGACAAAGGCAATTACAAGCCATTTGTTTGCCGGCCAGATTCAGTCTGCAATAAATTAAAACGCAGGAAAGTTTGAAATCGTAGTGGCAATATATTTATTTATATTTAAAGGTTATAGTACGAAACTAATTTAGTAAAAAACCCCATGACTTTGCTAGCAGAGAATGTTTACACTCTGAAATGGGCTGATTCCACTTGCAAGCCTTCCGAGAATCTGTTTTATGTCAACTACGTAGTTACCTCGAAATTAGCAAAAGTAAATAAATGAATGATAAAATAAAGAAAGAAAATAACTGGATAACTTTTTACTTAAACCAATCACTTAAAATCAGCATTGGGAAATCTTTTTAAAGCAGCTGCATTACCTGTTAAGTCCCGCTCTCGTAAGATGATGTCCTCCCGAGCCAGACATTCTGCCAAAAGGTAAAAATGTTTACCATCAGTGATGGCTGGCAAAGAGTAATAATTAATAATTTATACAATAATACAAGGTGCTAATTGGCTCGAAATCTTTCTAAATAGTACCGGTAATTACTGTATTTAGAATATAACTTTTCTCTAGTTATTATATTTACGCTAATTAGCCCTCTTTGACTCAATTGTATATTCAAAATTAGAAACTGTTACCTTGAATGCGTTGAGGACCACAAATTTATTTATAAGAGAAAAGAAAAACTTAACCTAGTTTACCACCATTCTTGAATAAGGTGTAATCTTGATTTTGGTTTTTATTATTATTATTGTTCATAGCATTGTTTACTAGCAGGAGTTAGCCGTCCGGCCATCTAACATGTCTGTGCGTAAGTAAATTCACACTAGAGAGTGCTCTTTATTTATATGTAAACAAAATATGCCAGGGAATTTACTTCGAACGACAGTTCAAACGGACACTTCGATCCAGCAATAAAAGATAGAATATAGAAGTGAATGGCTTTGAGAGAAGTTTCCGGCGCTCAAAATCGAGACGTTCATTGTTACAATAGAAAATGCTGCTACAAGTTTTCTAATAAGAGCTGATGATTAAGAGATTGGTAGGGTTAAGCTGAGGTTCATCTGCACGATCTGATCCAGCTTTTTCCAAGGGCTAGCAAATTCTGCTATACTCCCACTGGTAAAACAAATCATTTAAACACGTTCTACAGGGGTAAAAGAAAATTTATTGTACAAAAAGAGCGTTTTCAAGGAACAAAAGCCTTTAGTAATTTACGGTATTACTGGAGAATTTTATTTTAGTTACCCGGCCCACAATGCTGCGTGTTCAATTGCGAACAAGAACGCTCTTAGTAGATGTGAGTCTCGCTTGCTTGGAGATAAGATAAGACATGAGGAGGCGATTAGACCCACGAGCGGTCATCCTTCCTTCCTCAGAGCGACGCGCTGCGAACGAAAAAGGCTACTGTGACTCAAAAGAGAAATAAATAAGAGACTGCTCGGTGTCTAGGGGTCGATTAATTCTACTTGAAACAAGATTTCCTCGTTAAAAGTTCAAGACGCAAAATAGTGAAATTGTAAAATTGTAATTGTAAAATTTTGCAATTTGTTTACCCACGGAGCACTAAGGAGTTCATAAGAAGTCGTTGAAACGTGTCCGTGCGTTCCAGATCGAATTGGAATTTGAAAGTATTGGTTTTTAAGGAGAGGGGAAAACCGGCGTACCCGGAAAAAAAACCTCTCGGAGCAAGGGAGAAAACCAACAACAAACTCAAAACTTGTATCCCTGAAAACCATACCCCGTTCAGCGGCACATAACAGTCTAGGCCATTTAAGGGACTCGGTGCCTTCGACCCTCCGCGTGGCTGCCCCTAGTTTGTAGTGCAATAAAGGTGATGTTGTAGTTTTTCCGGAGAGCCTTGCCGAAAGTGTTTGGGCAATTTAGAAGGGAGCAACAAGTGACAACTTGGTTTTCAGAATTTTGAATGATATTTTCTTTCGATTTAATGACCGAATTAAAAGGGAAATCGAATTTACAATGAGCAGCCTGTACTGGCATTGATGAAAGCGGAACGGCATCCTAGGGCCGACAAAAATGAATAACTCCTCTGTAGTGCATGTGTGGTTTATGAAGAAAACGCATAAAAAAATCCATAGTACATTAAATTTGATCAAATGGGGCACAGATTAGGCTGGCTTTTAAGCCGCTTAAGGGTCCGGGCGCGGATGGGTAGGAAAGCATAGAAATTTAGCGATCGAAAAGTGCGGCTTAATAGTTCAAACCATTGCGAGTTGATTGGAACCAAAACGGCCAATCAACATGACAGCGCACATAGTTGGCAACAGATGAGCGCAATTATTAAGGAGAGGTTTAGGGCGTAACTTGCAAATAAAATTGCAGGGCTGCCTATCAGACTTGCTTACTGCGGGACTATCACAGCTATCAGACGTGGGTTTAAATCTATTATTTTGTGTTTTCAACAGATCGGATAATCATCAACTTACAATATTGCAAAGGAGAAAAGAAGCGAGAATAGCAAGTATACATCTTTTGTCCAATTCTCCATTGAGCTTGGGCATCCTCGGAGGTCTAAGTGAGGAATTACTGAGTGAATCGCGCTAAAAAAACTGCAACGTGGATCTTTAAGCCGGTTAAATTAGTGGTAATTTGGGCTTTTACTAAAAGTTGAGCTGAACCGGCCTAACTGTCATTGTAGGCTATTAACATACTTTGTTTTACTTGCTCATAATAGACGACAACATTCAAGAAGGTGTAACGAAGAACGAAGGATTTTGCGAGTAGCAGAGCAAGTGAGTGGTTTCACAGCTCGCGAATTGAGCGTCTCTCGTGTTCTCAAGAACATTCTCTCTAGACATTACAAAGCCCAACAACTTGCTTATATCTGAAAATATAATATTTTTTTTGTGAAAGGCCAAGACAACCTCCAAAACATAACAGTTACTATTAATATAATTTATTCATAGAAAAGTTAAGGACATTACTTTACTTAACCTCTTGGACTAAACTTCCACTAAATAACCGTTAAGCTTCAAAAGCTCTAAAATTTAACCGTCAACCATCCAAACAGGGACAAATATAACCGTCGACCTTCAATGCAACCACAACATTAAGACCCTCCTAATACCAATAAGTTATGGCTTATTGAGCGATTCATCCGTCTTATTTGAGGTAATTAATCGTTTGACGTTTCAGTGTTTAAAAAAACCGTCGCGTGCCATTTCTGACAGGTCCTTTATTCGGATATTATGATTGTCATCCTGTATACCGCGGCCGACGTCTTATTATTTCATGCCATTTAAAAAAACCGACTGTCCGCGCCGTTTAATTAAGTTAACTGTTCTAGAAATCGGCAACCATGCAGGTCAATAAACAAATTGTTTGTCGGGCCGATAGCTTTGTTGTTTGTTGATTGACAGATGGCAGAGTGCCGACGACGCGAGAACGTATAAATATGGTTTCGGTTCAACTTAACTCTTCACTCAGTTTGTTAGTATCAGATCCAGCTAATTAAATCTGTTGAAATGGAGTGTCATCAAATGAAATCCGTTATTTCACTTGTAGATTCTCTTGTACGTTCTACGCATGTCAGTAGGTCCCGTATTCGCACCAAGTCACCCACGGACTTCTCCATCTGCAGTATCCTGGGTGTAGAAAGTGACGTCACTCAATCTTCTTCGAGTTCTGGTAAGTATAACGTACGTAACTACGACGTCATTTGTATATGCAGTTATTCCATCAGGCTTTTTCTACACAGTTTAATATAAATTTCACTTTGTTAATCGAAAGTCTTTTTTGTTGTTTTAACATGCCTGTTTGAAAGTTTTATCGACTTTCGTTACTTAAAAAAGTCTCCAAGTCCATATAAACTATACGAACCATAAATTTCCCAACCGCTTCGAAGACATAAACAACGAAAACACAGTGTGTTTTACTGAGAAAGATCTTACAGTACTTCAACAATAAAAAGGTATTTAGGACGAGTTTTCAAGCAAGTGTTAATTTTTCTTCAACAGAATGCAACAGTGATACCAGTCCGCCGTTATCGCCCTACTCCGACTGCGCGGCAAGCCCCCGTCCAAGCTACAGTGCAACCAGTTTACCGTTAACTCCTTACTCTGACGTCAAAAGCTCCAGCAGCGATTCTGACAGTGAGCCCGATCAAACGAAGAAGAAACGACAACGTTTCTCGCCGATCGAAGTTTGGGAGCTGGAACGAGCATTCAGACGGCGGCCATATTTGCTAAAAAAAGACGAGGAGGAACTGGTACAAAGACTGGAAATTACGACTAAAAGTCTGAAGGTGAGTTTCTATCATTCATGTTTCCTTTCACGAGCGTAAATTACAGGAAATAGTGCACATTTGTACTATAAGACGAACGGAATTTCAGTTGGATTTTGTTTCTGATCATTTTCAGTTTTGCGGGAACGGTAAGTTGAAAACGCTCGGTACGGGACTTTAAGCTATGATTATCGATTCAAGGCTCGGCAATTGCAGCGTGATTTTTCAAATGCATTGAAGCAAATATGCATTTGTCGGACCGTGATTACAGGTAGTCTTGCAAAGTTACGCTTCAAATCAGGCATGTTAGTCATCGCTATAATTTCCTCAATCGGCTCTTGTGCTTGTAGTGAATCTTTGAAACGTGTGAAGCCATGGTATTTTCTTTATATGATGTGAAATTTCAATTATATTAATTTTACAATTCATAAGGCAATTAATAAATAAACGCGCTATTTTGCTGTCAGAAAGTTTTTTGGAATCCATACAAATTATTATCGGACTGTGCTGTGTGTTGTGTAGATTTTGTCTAATGTTGCCCTTATTCAGTTCATAACTCAGACTTTTGTTATCTTTCTTGTAGTATTGGTTTCAAAATCGACGAGCCAAATCGAGGAAACTGGAGAGAAAGATTTCATCCCTCTGTCAGACCAGCCCGTCAAACCAGTTTGTTAGCCAACCCTATCCAGATCACTGGAAACAAGGAGAACGAGTGTCCTGTCCAGCGATGGAAAGCTACTTTAGAGATATAAACCAGAGAACAGTTGTCAGTCGTCAACTCTCAGTCAAGTCAAACCGTGTACCGAAGCTCCACCCTGACCAGTTCACAATCAGACCTGTTGAGCCCGCAAGACTACCGTACAGCCGTGCCCCATACAGATACCAACCATACTAATTTGTATTGACTAGTGTACTGAATTTGATATAAGTGTCAAAAGAGCGAAAAAGAGTTTACAGATATAGTAATTATGATGTCTAGTGTAATAGGAGAAAAAATAAGTTGAGTTCATTGCTTTGTAAATAGTTCTAGCACTGAAACTGGTGGTGTTGTAAATAAATCAGTTTGTACTAGTGTCTGTGATAACATGTATGTAGTTTAATCGCCGTTGTTTTATCGGAGAAGGGAGGGTGAGACTATGAAAACAAGGTTGGCTGCTCAGAGGGTGTGGGAGGAGGGGGCCGGGGGGCATTCAAGGGAAGTTTAGGTATAGTTGTGCCCCCGAGGCCTTTGATCCTGTCCTCAAAAGACAAGTTTCTGATTTCGCTACTCTGTTTTAGACAAGAGACCTTATTTCTAGTCTCCCTCGCAGCCGTTTTATGGATGGGAGAGCGGATGGATGGGGGAGCGGATGGATGGGGGAGCGGATGGATGGGGGAGCGTTGCGTGACATCCAAAAAACGGCTGCTAGGGAGACTACCTTATTTCCCGACCCTGATTTATTTTGTTTCGCACAAGAAATTAAGCGTTTCTAAAAGTAACATCATGAGATTAGAATTTTTAAAAAATACATTGTTGGTTCTTCTCATGTGGACTGAGCATCGTCAATCTTTACTCTCTTTTTAAAGATTCCGGTCCGAAAAGACACCTTGTTCGAGACGCAAAATAGTGATAGTGAAAACCATACCCTGTTCAGTGGCACATAACAGTCTAAGCCAATTAAGGGAAGTGCCGCCTTCGATCCAACGGGGTTGACTCCCTTTGTGGTGCGATAAAGTTACTGTTGTAGTTTTCCGGAGAGTCTTGCGAGAGGTACTTTGTGCTGCTGCGGTTATTTAGAAGGGAGCAATAAATGACTTGGCTTTTCAGAGATTTTGATTGATATCTGCTTTAGATTTAACGACCAAATTGAAAGAGAAATCGAATCATTTACGATAAGCAGCCTGTACTGGGATTGATGAGAGCTGAACGGCATCCCAGGGCCGACGAGAATGAATGACATTTCTGTCACCGTGTGAAATCATCATGAGACAGAGCATAAAGGAGGGAAATGCATAGCACATTTATAAAATTTATATACAGTTATATATATTCATTTATTTAATTGGAAAAAACGTAATTATTAAAAAGTGCCGCATAATAGTTCCAACCAAACAATGCGGGTTGAAACCTAAACGGCCAATTCAACATTAGAGCGCATTAAAGGGCGCCACTTGCAAAATTTGGAGGGATGCTTATCAGTCTTATTGGGGGACTATCACAGCCAAGAGATTTGTTTTAAATCTGTTTTTTTGTTTGTTTTACAGATCCAATAATTACCAACCTACAATGTTGCAAAAGGGAAAAGAGAGTATAACCTGTTCCAGGCTCTCAGATAGTGAAAAAGACGCGAGAGTGAAAGACACGCGTAAATATGAGCGCGTGAGAAGGGAAGATGAGATTTCCTCCCGTTTTATTTTCGTGTTCGCGCTTTCTCAATTTCGCGGACCAGACTATATCTGGGAGCGAGTGAGTCTTTTGCCCAATTCAGTGTGCGGGTGTGAGGGTCTTCGTGCGAGATTAGCAATTGCGCTAAAGAAACAGCTTCTGAATTTGTGTAGATCTTAAACTTCAAGAAGGTAATAATTTGGGCTTTTTTCCCCTGGAAAAATTAGAAGTTGAGTAACCGGCCGAACTTTCATTTTACGCAACATGTTTGGTCTCTCTTGTTTACAATAGATGACAACGTTCTAAAAGGTGTAACGAAGAACGAAGGTTTTCGCGGGTTGCAACTCAATTGAATCGTTCGCGAATTGAGCGTTTTAATGTGAGAACTTGTTATGTCCTAATACAAACAAGTTATCGTTTATTGAGCGATTCCTCTAAACCCCCCCCCCCCCCCCCCCTTATCAAAGGTTCTGGATGACCGGACCCCACTTATCTCTTATCACTTATCTTGGATCCGGCACTGAACTGTTCTAGAACTCGGCAAACATGCAGGTCAATAAACGATTTGTTTGTCGGGCCGCTTCCTTTGTCGTTCATTGATCGACAGATGTTAGAGTACCGACGACAGATAAATGTCGTTTCGGTCACTCTGAGTTTGTTAGTATCAAATCCATATCCAGCTAATCAAATCTGTTGAAATGGAGTGTCATCAGATGAAATCCGTTATTTCACTAGTGGATTCTCCTGTGCGTTCTGCGCATGCCAGAAGGTCATGTATTCGCAACAAGTCACCCACGGACTTCTCCATCTGCAGTATCCTGGGTCGAGAAAGTGACGTCACTCAACCTTCTTTAAGTTCTGGTAAGGATAACGTACAACTCTGACATTATTCGCACTATATAATTCCATTTTCCGTTTTGTCTAAAATGGTTGTGAACTCTCATCGATTTACCTTCATTAAAAAAAAACGAGACGAATACTATTCTTTCAAACACTTTTATTTTACTGGAACACCCCATTCGTGATGTACATTATTTTCTCTCCATGAGGAGAGTTCAAACATCTTAACTTATACAAGAAACTCCATACGTGTTTAAGAATAACTTAAGATGAAAAAACTCAGAAAATACCTTGTCCCTCAGTCTTAAAATTTATCTCCGTAACATTTACAATCCTCTGTATATAAACCGAAATTAATTTACAAGACATCCAGAGTGGCCATAAGTATTAAATAAATAAAGAGGAAAACCACAACTGATGACAGCATAAACTATTTTCTTTCAAACCTTTATAAACTAAGTTCTATTTGAACTTAAAGTAACAATATTGACAAACAAATTGCAGGGAACAAATAATTACAAAAAAACAGGTTTCACTTGGTCTTATTAGGTGAGCCCTTCTTAGGGTTGTCAGGAAAGGTTTGTTTGAGAGGAATGAATCCCAATAACATGATATGCCTGTCATAAGCTCGGGAATCTCTGAACATGACATCTGTACCATGGAGACGATCCAACACGCCAAGGACACCATAGTTCTGAGTAAATCTGCAAAAACAAGAAGAATTCAGTTTTAAAAAACACTCTACGAAGATTCAATTCGTCGTTGAAAGCTTGGACTTCTGCGCACTTAACCGCAACAATTCTGTATTCTGGCCACTCCTTGTTTTCCAGTATTTTTAAGCCGTGAAGCTGATTTGAGCACATTTTTAACAAATATGTATGGAAATTAAGGACGTGAACAGATACCGTATTTCCTCGAATAACAGCCGGGGGCGAGAAGGCGATTATTTTGAATATTGCCCAATAGAAGTCGTGCCGTAAATATTTTCCTTTACTATCTTGTTAAATCAAAGAATTATCACGTCAAATCAACTGAACATGGGCTTTTTAAGAGTTCCAAATTTGGTTCCTTGATTAATTTTGAGAGCTTGAATCGTCACTGACCAGTTTTGCTGGATTCTATTGGACATCAACTTGACAGGGAGGGGATAAAAGAAATAGAAAATGGCGAGAGGGGTGGGGAGAAGGCGAGGGGGGGGGGGGGGGCGATTATTCGAGGGAGGCGATTAATCAAATGACGGCTATTATTCGAGGAAATCTGGTAGTTGTATGGTTTTAAGTTTCCTACGCTCTTCACCTTGCTAATGGTACACTTCTAGTTACATGTAAGGAACTGATAAAGTCAATAGGTGATGTGGCGTGGCATGTCAACATGATCTAAGCTTTGGAGTCGAGAATACAAATATCCTTAATTAGTTAAATAAGTGGCAACATACTTGAGATGGTGGAAATCATGAGCTTCAGGTGACGGCATAAGAGGCAAATGGTAGCCACTGTGGGTGTTGATTGTTGTCATAAGTGCCAAACAAAACCACATCCAGGCCGTAGCAATGTGTGAACCCATGATCAGCGGACCGAGGATGATTGGGCCAAGATTTGATACAGCGTGCTCAAGAGGATGTGCGTAGATTGCAACAATACCAATTGGAGCTGTCCATTCATGATGAATCTTGTGAATAAACCGGTAAATGCGTGGATGATGAAAAAGCCTAGGAGAACAATAACAAAAAACTCATTAAAACAAAGTTTTGAAACTTGTCTTTTAACAACAAAATTATGGGTTATAAGGTTGAATCAATAAAGACTGTAACAGGGCTTTCAAGAGACACTCTAGATGAATAAAAAAATATGTTTTTTTACGAAACTTACATTAGATGACATTCTTTTATACAGCATTCAACGTGGTGTTTTAACCGTCTATTTTGCAGGCAATGGGAATACAGGGATGTCTGCTCAGGGTATATCAGATGCAATAAGAAGGTGGGGAATTGCAAGGGCTAAAAAGGTTGCTAAGTTTTATTTCCCTTCTGTTTCCTGTGAAAATAGTGAGCCGTCATGCTCATCGTAGCCTGCCAGGAGTAATTCTTAGCCCCAGAACCTTAGTGATATCCCAGATATAAACTCATCAGACTCAGATTAGTCTTGAAAAGGCCGTGCAATGAGTTTGCCCCTCACAGTGATTTTGTTACCTCTGCGTCCTGCATCCCTGATGCACAAGAATCCCCAAGACGCACAATATTTTGTGGTATGCATCACGTGGACGCAAAGAATGATCAGTCAATCAGAAGATGTTTTTGTAGAAAACCCTGTTTGTGTAAATTTCTGTGGCTGTTTATAAACGATGCTTATTTCTTTTACTCTTTTTTGTGCTTTACAATAGATAGAGGATATTACATGACCGCGTGGAGATACGAAATTTCTCTTCGAGTCTTGAAATTTTTTTTCAACAGGAGAAGAGAAATTTTGTATCTCAAATCGGCCATGTAATGTTCTATTTATTATATAAACACCAATGAACTACCAAACCATTTCACTTTAATAGTTCTTTGGTGTGAAAGGCGCTATTTATTATGTATTCATAGCAACGGTGATATTTTCACATGTGAAGACAACACATTATTTTCACATGTGAAGATATCAAATTTTCGCACGAAAGCTCACCTGGTATCTCATTGGTGTTTATATAATAAAAGAAGTTTAATTTATTTCAGTAAACTGTAGTGCAGAGTTTTGGAGTCTGACTTCAAATTAACTGTGTGGTTACAAAAGACCCAAGGACTCATTTTGTTTTGTACTGGGACTCAGTGGTTCTAAACTGGGACTCATGATTTTGAACAAGATGAGTCCCAGGACTCACCATACACTACTGTAACTATTTGTAACAAAATCACTACCCTTATTAGAAATATCTGGATTTGGGAAATGTGTGATACTATCTTGACAAGTACCCGACAATTTTACCTCAAGAAAGGGTAGTAAAATACCAGGGCTCAGAAAAGACAGTCTTGTCTGGGACGACTGGATTTTCTCACTGGGTTTAAAGTTCATTTGACAAAAGGAAAAGTCATCCTCTAACTGAATCATTAATTAATACAAACAAGTAGTTGCCCTGGGCAAGCAAAATGTGAGAGCTACAAGCCCAAAGGACAAGCTGGAATTCACAACAATTTTTTTTCTAGCTCTAAAATACATATTTTGCAGTGCTAATAAACATGTTAGTACATTAAAATCTTCACCTGTGGGAGTAGTAGAAACCAACTTCTTCCACCAATGTGAAAATCCCAATTTCAAACAACACCCAGTGGAAACCTGGTAGCTCAGTAGAGAAAGAGCAACCTCTTTTGAGTAGAAAAGGATGGAGTACTATAGACACAAGACTGCCAACCACTATCTGGTTAAACAACACCAGCTTCACTGCACGCCAAAGCTTCTTAAGGTTGAGCTAAAGAAAAAAGGAGACTGTTTTCTAAAACTCAAGCATATAATCGGTCCGGGTGAACTGTCCTATTTGCAGGTTGCCAAGTTAAAACTGTTTTTTTGCTTTTGAATAATTCTTAAATATTGTTATCATGAAAGATATTATTCATCATGGTACGTGTATAAGTGAATTTCCTTGTATTTCTGGGGGTCCATAGGATGGCTGGACACCCTTCTGGCTAAAACCTTGGTGATAGTAGAACTTTTCCAGGGCTCATGTGAAGTTTTCAAAACTTCATGACCAAAATTATGGCCGTTTTTATGCTAGAGACGTTAAAGTCATCTGAGACGTTAAAGTCGTCTTAAGACAACTTTAACGTCTAGTATAAAAACGGTAAATAAGGCAGACGACTTTAACGTCTTCTGTTAAGTGCATCCGAATGACGCACTTAACAGACGACTTTATTGTCTCAGACGTTAAAGTCCTCTGGTATAAAGACGGGACGTCGTAAACTAGGACGCATTTATGCTCAACTCGTCCAGAGACGACTGGGACGAGTGCAAAACAACATGGCGGCCAAGAAGAGCATGAAGGAGTCTCATGGTAGAAAGTGGAGTGAGGATGAACTTAAGGAGTTTGCATCTGTTCTCGCAGACGACCGAACTGAATTTGCATTAACTTTGAAGACTCTTGCACTCAAAAGGTCAGCTAATGTTCATATTTTTGAAGCCATTAAGAAAGAGCTAGATGCTCGTTTACAAGCGAAGACAACAACCAGTTCTAAGAGTTTTTAGAGTTTGAACAATTTGTTCGCATTTCGCAGGCTTGAAGTTCATTTTTGGCGCTGCTTTAACTCATGTCCAGTGTCTTCCGAGAGTAGAGCCTAGTCCTTTCTTTTTAGAAAAATCTACTTTTTTAAATAAGGTCGTCTACTTTTGTGCGTCACGTTTTTACACTAGACGACTTTAATGTCTCAGACGTTAAACGCGTCTAGACGACTTTAACGTCTCTAGCATAAAAACGGCCCATGTTTTGAGGTTTGAATTTTGTAACTTACGGGCTGATTTGTTCCATCTTGAATTTTGTACTGCAAAGCCCACTTTGGTCTACCAGTGAGGTCCATGAAGAGATAAAAACCACCAAACAGCCAAAAAAACAAAAACGTCACCACATTTGTTCCTAAAAAAAAACAAACAAAGCAAAATGTGTTACAGAAGCATGTTGTTGGTGCCTGCAGGTATATCATACATGTAAATCAAGAGGGATGCTTTAATATATATTTTTTTTGATAATATTTTTTGGTAACAATTTATTATAAACGAGTCAAAATTTTGTCTAGAGCTTAATCACTGGTAAAGGTATAGAAATGGTAAATTTATGACTTTGCGAGGCCACGGTTTCAAAATTTGTGAATAAGACTGATGAAAATTTGAGACTTCGAGGCCCATCAAAAACGATTCCAAAATTTCGAGAATGGTTCAAAACTTTCCAAGACCAACGTTTTTTGAGGAACCATTCTAACTACCCCCCTTACCATAGCTAGTGATATGGGACATATATGGTCCAAATATCAAAATGGTATGGGATAACCTCTGTCCCATATGTGGGCATTATATGGCTTTGATATGGGTTATTGCCTCCCATACCAAACCCATAAATAGTGTCTGTTTTAATTTAGCCCCATTTTATTGTCTTTCCCTATGGGATTGCTACGTATTTCGTAAAGTTCCATATATTCCCCATAGGATCTGGTATGGAAATGATATGGGATAGTCCCATACCAATCCCATATGACGACTGACCTGTCTCTATGGGATTGCTATGTTTTTCGTAAAGTTCCATACATTCCCCATAGCATATATCCAGGATTGGTATCGGACAGTCCCATACCAATCCTGTTCCTTGGGATTGGTAATTGTACCATATCATTCCCATAGCATTCGGGAAAACTGACATCTGTTATGGGAATGCTATGGGTACTTTTGATTTTAGCGCCCCATACCAATACCGCTGATCCAAGATTGACTCCACCACTATGGGAAACCTATGGGATACAACTAGCTCTACTTTAGTGAAACATGTACAGGTGAACCCATAGTTCATCGACAGCCTAGCCCCATACCAATATTACTTTCATAATGCAGGAAAATTAACTATCAATCATTGACATCTCAACAATATAGTCAATATAGTCAAAACTTTTAATTGTTGACATCTCTTGAAACTCAAGAATTATAATGAAACATGATGATAAAATCCTTAGAAAAATCTACAAACTGTACAAGCTTGACATATCCTGTAAGTTAATAAACTTTCAAACTGGCACATCAGAACTGTTTTTTTCTTTTGTTGTAAGTGGAACTCTTATTCTTTGTGGCCGCCTCGCCTCCACGCATTTCATATTTATTTTCTGAATAATTTGACTCGGAACAGGAGAGTCCTTGGCAAACTTTGAACAAACTTTTCCTGAAAAAAAAAATGAAAATTTATTAGTTTAAAGTCATGTTAATGTTGTGAGCCAGTTTTTATATATTGGTAAAGTGTTCAATAAAATAAGACATACACCATTTTAAGTTCTGATAATGAACTTAATAGATGTCATTAAATTTGTTTTATTTTTAATATAAAGTATACCTTAGAGTTCTGATACTAATGACCCGTGTAGTTGTATGTTACTTTAGGATTAAGAAACCTAACCCAAGCTTAACAACAGCCAAATTAAATCACTGGTTTTGGGGAATGTTATTTTGGGAACCTAATGGTTTTCTGAATAAAACTGAAACAGAGCATATTAACTTACCAATGAGGGCATCAATGATCATTGGAGTCAATGACTTGTTGATGTCACCATTCTTGGTTTTTCTTTCATTTCCTCTTGCATTTGAAACAGCAAGTGTTTCTTTGTTGAAGAATATATCAATGGCAGCATTGATATATGCTGGCCACGACTTGAATGCTGAGCAGTATGCTCGCTGGTGAGGGTACCAAAAGACTCCTGACCCCTCCATTACTTCTACCATCTGGAAATATTAAAGACAGAAGTTAGACATTACATGTATATATGCCACTTGACAATGTTTTTATTAATTTTTCAATTGACAGCTTTGTTAGATAATACGTATCTTCTCTGTTATTTCTGCTTATCTTGGTCTGAAAGGACAATCAAAATTCAGGAATTGTAAGAGGTGGTATGGTCATTGACTGGCCAGCTAAAACATGCCATGGAAGTTGTTCAAATAATGCCAAAACTACTCAAAAAATCTTTTTTGAAGGAAAAAACTTAAAAAGCAATAGAACCTCATACTACAACTTAAAAGGAACACCAACTTATTGCATAGTGTTTGCAGTCCTGTGCTGCTTAATTCAGGCACTGTACACTTTCCTCTGGCCCATACAATGCTACGAACACTGGTGATATGTTGGGCTACACACTTTTAAACAAGAACACTTAAAAGAACAAGACATTTGACCAAGCTTGATACTGTGTGCATTCTTATTAATCTTTGAATTTAAGTCTTTGAATTGACAGCAATGTCAGTAGTTAAGTTCAAGTTTGCTCACTTTTTAAACCAATGTTACAGTACACAGGGCGGAAAGCTGATTTGTTTTTCAGTGTTAAACAATTAAGATAATTTTTATATTTGTAAGTGTTTTGTACCTTGTATTCTGCAGCCAATGCATTGTCAAGAATACCAGCTCCAGGTCGGCTGTTCACCACTTCTGCAGTTGTCTTTGCTTTTACTGTCAGTGACATTAAAGAAAATAAAAATAAATTAGTTTTGTTGAAACTGGTCATGCTATTTTACAGCAGATTACAGTTTAAGAGTATACCTGAATATGCTACACATCAGGAGTACTCGTTTGAAAATTGTGTCATACTATTTTGTATTGGTTTCCATTAAAGGGGCAGTGTCATACTATTTTAGTAGCAGTTCAAAAAGCTGAAATGTCTTCACATCATTGGAAGCCCCAAAAATAATAGTGTTGTTTTGCTACCAAAGACTATATTACTGCACTGAGACTGTTTACTGTTGCTGCAGACTGCAAGGGTGGAAATGGATTACAACTTGAAAATGTTTGCCAATTTTTTCAAGTTGTGATACTGTGTATGGAAAGTAATACATCATAATAGAAACTTACATGCTATACTGAGTCTCTTGTGGACTTTCTCTAACCGCTTTCTTAAGGCCTTTGTTTCCAGCCTCTGTTCTTTGCAGCAATTACTACTGGAAACATCAATGTCATTCTCCTCAGGGATGATTTCCACCTCCTCATCCATTTCTTCATCGCTACTGTCTGCAATGGCGCTTTGAAAATGAAGGCCCCTCCTTGGCTCACAGGTACCTTTTGACTTTGAACTGGCTGTTGTTTTTGTAGGCATGTTACATTTTGCTAGCAAGGTAAGGTTGACTGGTGGAGATTCTTGTGGTGTTGATTCAGAAGTGTTTGCGGTTCTGTCCGATGATAAAGTTGTGTTAGCTGGAGTCAATGGTGTAGGAGAGTGGGAACCTGTTTGGCGAATTGGTTGAGGTGTGAAGGCTGCATTGGCAGGGTTTCTTTTGGTAACCTCATCATTTGCACCCCATCGGGATGCTGCCTGGGCTTTTCTCGCTTCCAACAAGAATTTTTGTCTTTCTTGATCTTGATCTTTTTTCTTTTGTTTCTCTTCCCTGTCTTTTGCCTTCTGCTCTTTCTCTTTAGTACTCTCTGTTTGTTTCTGTGTTGTTTTCTTCTTTTTCTGGCCACCTGTACTCTCCGCCTGACTTTTTCTTTTCTGCTGTGCTTCTCTTTCCTTGCCTCCATTTTTTTTTGCTTTTTCTTGCCTCAACCTCTCTCTCATAAGCTCATTTTTATCCCCTGTAAAGATGTATTTTGATGATAACAAATTAAACACAATTCTGCCACTCAACCTGATCTTGACATTTGATAACAGATAGGAATATTTATCATGCCATATCAACCTGTCTTGTAGCAACCTTTGTTGTAATTTTTTTAATTGGTTTCCCTGCACTCACAAAAGTTTTTTCTATTGTGGGTTTGTCATGGTCAGTTGAGCCTGGTTCACACTTGCGACATAACTACAAATTTAAATAACCAAACTCTAAATTTAATCTATGTCCTGTTATGAGATGGTTTACATTAACAGCAAACACAATTTACTCACCTCCTTTCATAAGTATCTTGGCATCGTAGTATTGGCCATTGGGGATCCATAGAGCACTAACGACATCTCCAATTTGCATTTCATTGCCTTCTTCTTCATCAGGGAAGATATGGCGAATTTCATCTTCAGCAAGCACTCTTAAATTTTCATCGTCTTCATATTTAACAAGGTACCAAATCTCTGTATAACAAAATATTTTTCGTTCCATTTTAAATCTTTTAAATGTGTGTTTAAATATAAGCGTACATGTTAGTTAACTCCAAACACGTGCAAACATGTCATGCTACACTGACGAGTCACTTACCTTCTCTAAGACGCGCTGGGACACTTTTTTTCCGTGAGTTTCGTGCAGCCATCGCTGGTTGTATTTCAGTGTAATAGAAAACACAAAGCTAAACTGAAAACTCACTCTGGAATGGATTCTCAAAAGTACTAAAAGCTTCCTGAAACACGCTGGAATTTGCGAAGAAAGTGAGAAACCTGGTGAGAAACATTAAAAGGACGCGCTCATTTGAAGCGTTCACGCTATTGGTTGACAAAACACCACGTGATCTGTAGCGGGTAAGGCCTGGTGCCGAATCGACTACGCACGCGCACTCCACGCGCAAAACGTTTAAGAAAAAACATGGCGGACGAGACGGAGCTTACAATAACACGAACACGGAGAGGCCGTTACCGAGAATACATGCGACATTCCAATCCATATAAATTTCCAGCTGCAAGGAGACGAAAAGGAAACTTCCAAAAAGCGAAACAATCGCCAGCGGTTACTCGCAATGGCTTCAACAAATGTGAATCCGATGTTCAAGAAGTGTTTTGCGAACAGCCACGTGAGCTCCGTTGTACTGCTGTCGACACTGTTGAACTACTTCAAGTCGAGAAAACATACACGTCGCCTGGCGAGGTCTGCAGCTACGAGCAAATACAAGACATGGATGATTCAAGCGACTCTGAATTGGAAGACAAAGATGACTTATTGAGCGAAGATGAACTTTTTTTTCCGGTTAACGCATATGAACGATTTGTCAAAGATGATGATGTTTGCTCGGACTTTCTCAGTGACTCTGAGAACATTGAATCAGACAATGAATCCATTCCAGAACAACGTGAAACAGAAGCGGATGACATTCTTTATTCGGGTGCTCCAATCAAAAGCAGCACGAGTGTTGTGTTGTTGTTATCGTTTGTGTTTAAACACAAGCTTACACGTGAAGCATTCAGCGATTTACTTGCAGTGATGGAGGCCCACTGTCCGCGGCCTAACAATTGTAAGACAACAACAAAGAAGCTTTTTGAATTTGTAAGCCGAGCTAGGGGAGACATTGTCAAGCATTACTTCTGTGGTTTCTGCAAGGCTTATTATGGTAAAGATGTCAATGGAAACTGCAACATTTGTGGTAAAAGTATTCAAAAAACTGGTGGATTCTTCATTGAAGTGCCTATTGCAAATCAGCTGCAAAAGTTTTTCACTGGTAAGTGTATTATTGTGGTTCTTTATTGTGTGGAACTTACAGTTCGAACAAGTTAAGTTTGAAGCTATTGGTGGTTTGCATGTCGGCCATGTTGGGGGTCAAAAACAATAGAAATTGTTTGCATAAAAATAGAGTTTTATTCCCAAAGGAAAAAAATTATTGTTCTGACCCCTAACATGGCCGATGTGCAAACCACCAATTGAAAATGATTGACTTCAAGTCTTGTTTGTTGACTAAATTGAGCCCGAATCTGAAATTTCCCCAAATATAAAGATAGCTTATATTAATACCAGTGTTCACGAACAACGTTGCAATGATTTTTTGTTGGAATGATTTACTTGTCAAGAATAGAGATGTAATATGCATGTATTTTGTTTGGAGGGCGAGTGCACAAGAATCAAAATAATTTCACTTAACTGTGTACATCAACAAGCTGGTAAAAGGTTTATAAGTGCCTGAATCACTTGGCTGTGATTTTGCAATATGGGAATTTATCTTAATATTTTCCATGAATCATAGACAGTGAAATTGTGATCTGAATCAGTTCAGTTTAATCTCTTGCACATGACAGTGATTTCACACATTCATCTTGACAAAGGTCCCTTTTTTCAGACAGAGAATTTGTTGACGGCCTGAAGTACCGATTTGAGCGAGTGAAAAGGGCTGACAATAACATTGAAGATGTATATGATGGCACCCTATATCAAGGCAAATGTGGTCCAGGCGGATTCCTGTCAGAACCATATAACCTCTCTGTGAAGCTTAACACAGATGGTGTGGCTATATTTCGTTCTTCACAGTTTGGAGTTTGGCCTCTGTTTCTTCTTGTCAATGAGCTTCCTCCATCGTTAAGGTAAACAATTAAAGAAATAATTCTTTACAAAACATGTGTTTTAGCCAATATAAGAGTACATTGTATTAATGAATTGCTGGGAAGAGTTTGTTAAGGGGTCATATGCCATCATGTTTCCTTGATATAATCAGATTTTCTTTCACCACCATTTTGAATAATAAGACCCTTGGCTGCTGGGAGACAGTTGATTTTTTACAAGATCTTATATGATAGACCTGGTAACCTTATCTCTTATTCTCATGTTTACAGGAGAAATAACAAGTACAGAGTATTTGGTGGCCTGTGGTTCGGGGAAGAAAAACCTTTCTTTTCAACTTTTTTAAAGCCATTTGTTGACACTTTGCGAGAAACAGAAATGCACGGTAAGGAACAGTTCATTATTTATGGGGATGACCGGGTCGGGAAATAATATAATGCTTTTTGTTTCTAGTTTAAAGCCCATCCTAAAACCATGTCGGAATTCCAAAGCCCGTCTAGATGCATCATTAACTTTTCGAAGCCTGTTCAATGGAAATAATGAACTTGACAAAAAATTTTAAATTATTTTGATCCTCTGTTTTGAAATAACAGGAATTGAAGTCACGCTTCCAGATGGAGTGAAGAAGAAATCAAAGGTCATGGCTCTTTCTGGTCATTTTGATCTTCCTGCCCGTGGTGGTGTCCTTGAGCAGGTCATATATGTTGGCCATGACAGCTGTAGCTATTGTGATGAGCATGGTGAGACCGTCAAGACTGGCACAAGGGGTCATGTGATGACATTTCCATTTCGCAACACTGCATCAGGACATGTGAAACTGCGAGTTGCAGAAGAAGTAAAGGCCTACTCACATGATGCCCTTGAGAGGAATACAACAGTGAGTTCCTTTTTTTTGTGATAGACTGTAAATTAAGTTGGCCAGTCATCACTGATTTTTTAATAAGCAGCCAATATGAAGCATTGCCACAGGTTCTGAAGTCATTGGTCCCAACATTCTGTCAAGGAAACACTTATTCCAGACATAGCATGTAAAATGTTCAATGTCTACAGTACAGACTGTACAGCTAGATACTGATGTTTTGTCACTACGTTATTTTGTGATGATATTAAATAAAGTCTCATAAGAATTCTGGGCTACACATGTCTGAGCAAGAGATACGGGGTCAAGGACTCAAGGTTGATGTTTCAAACATCCAGTTGTAAAGACTATTACATTTTGCTCCCCATTATTTTTCTGATAGACTATCGAATCTCCTGTTTTTCAAGTTAGCATTTTGTTTTTAAATGCCTTATTGGGGAAACTCCTGAACTTCACATTTCTTTTACAGGTTTGTGGTATCAAGGCACCAAGCCCCTTATTGAAGTTACCAAGCTTTGACATTGTCAGTGGCATTGCTATAGATGCAATGCATTGTGTGTATCTTGGAGTTGTAAAGCAGCTTGTTGGTCTGTGGTTCACTTCAAAGCACAGTGGGCAGAGGTGGTACTGTGGGAACAAAGTAGAGAGGGTTGACAAACACCTACTGGAGATCAAGCCCCCTAGTGTGATTACCAGAATCCCAAGAAGTATACAACATCATCTGAAATTTTGGAAAGGTAAACTATCCCAACAACAATATATCAATATAACAGATTCAGTCTACTCTTTGCTAAGGATATTTTTAAATTTTTAGACATTTTTTACCACCAGTTTGAGCCATTTGCAAGAAGCGCTATTAAATCTTTAGGTATTGAGTCAATGTTTTACCCACTATTTGTCTTAATCATCAATGTTTGTTCAATTGCAGCAACAGAGTACCGCAACTGGCTGTTTTATTACTCCCTTCCCTGTTTGAAAGGTATCCTAAATGAGGATTATTACCAGCACTATGCCTTGCTGGTTGGCGGCATCATCCTATTGTCAGGAAGATCAATTTCCCCTGGACAACTAGAAATGGCTGGAAAGTTCCTGATGCACTTTGTTGAGATGTTTGATGTGTATTATGGTAAGTAATGTGATATATCAGGGAGGGGTTTTGAGTTGCCTTTTAATAGTTGATAGCATACATGTACTTGCTTGCTTTATTTTCCAAAGTAAAAATGTGTTTTACAATGGTAAAGAGCTCATGAAATCTTTAATTTCGTTTGAATTTTTTTTTTCAAATTTAGAAAAAAAAATCCATGATATTTACCTAAGACCAAGCGATATTAGTCTTTCTTGTCTCCCAATATGGAGACCACACCAAAAGAGAACGAAACTTGTCTTGTCACTGATGAGAGTAAGGAAGTTATTGTATTAGGAGAAAAGTGCCTGATGAAATAATTATTGTAATGGCCACTAAACTCTGCCATTAACCAAGGTTTAGCATTAACAGTGTCATAACTCACTGTAGAAAAAAAAACACTGATTGCAGAACCAAGATATGTGCTGATGAATCACCACATGCTGCTTCACTTGAAGAAATCAGTATTAGATCATGGTCCCCTTTGGAGTAGTTCCCTGTTCGTTTTTGAGGATTGGAATGGAGACATTGGAAATTATTTCCATGGAACACAGAATATTGCAAGCCAGGTAAGTCTACGTGTATGTTGAAACCTGTTATGATAAACCAAAAATCAATGTTTTGAGAAACCTCCTGGGCACAGAATAATTATTGAAAGTATAATTTCAAGTTTTATTGTCTTGAGCAACTGCTTTGTGGTATGCAGTGAAGACTGTCTGATGTATTAGACCATGCAAAGGATTAGAAATTTTATTGGAATTGGACGATGATGTTGGACACACACGAATGTCTTTTGTCTTGCTCTAAATGGCCCTTCACTTCCAAGCAAATCTAATCTCTTCTTTGTGTTTGTTGTTAACTTGAAGATAATGACTGCTGTGACAAGTCAACAGTGCCTCCCAGAGATGATCAAAGACATTCCTCCAGGACATGTGAAAGATATGGTATTCCGGCTATGTGGTCATACAGACAGGTCAGTGCACGTATAACTTATTTACTTCGTTTATTTCCTATACACGTACATTGTTTTTCAAGATTGCTAAGTGGAAAAATGTATTTTTGTTACGACTTGTGAGGGTCATAAGTTTATAATATTGCTATTTTCCTGTCTTTCAGGACCAACCGAACCCATCTGAAAAATCAGTTCTATGCAATTGGTGCATTAAAGAAAGGCACACCTGGTGCACCATTTGAAGACGACCTTCTGCTGTTTCTTGGGGTGGAGTCAATTGAATGTGTCTCCTTTTTTAAGCGACTGCAAATTGGTGATGCAGTTTTGCATTCGCAAATGTATAAGAGAGTGTCAAGGAGAAACAGCTTCACTGTTGCCTATTCAAAAGGGGAAGGAACAAGCTATGGGCAAATTGAAGTTTTCTTTGTGCTCAAAGAAGATCCCAGGATGACCTGTGGGGCCATCATTGCTCCCATGTCCGAGGCTGATGAGGTGATCTGTGAACGTCATGCAGTTCTGGGGAGCCTGGTCGAACACATTGTTCCTCTTCAGCAAGCAAGAAGGAACATATTTGACATTGTCCCTTTTAAAGACATCATTGATGTATGTCTATATATGAAGTTTTCTGATAATGAGGTGGGATATGCTGCCCATTTCCCCAACCATTTTGAAAAGGACTGAACATTATTTAACAAATAGTTTTAATATGGCAATCCTAAGGTCCTGAAGTTTATTGCATTATATTATTTTTACTCAAGATATATCAAGACAGTGTCATTTTACGTTTCCCAAGTGTAAACTGCAAGACTAGATAATTATTTCAAAATGCTTGATGCTATCAAGCAGTCTACCTGTGTATCCTTCTCATGAGTTAGAGGCAGTGCGAAAGAGGGCAATGTTTCAATGTTTTTCATATGAAGAAGTGCTTGTTAAGGCAAGTCTTGTCACCTTGTCTGGTCGAAGGCATTGGGGTTACAACCTCAGAAAGTCACGCCAGTTTAATCTATTTTTTTAAGACATAGAGATTTCAAAATAGTTTTCTTATTTCTAGCGCACTTACAGCTCAAAAGATTACAGATTCCAGTTTGGAACATACAGTAATATTCTAACAGAATTTAAATACATTGAGTGAAAATGTTATTGCATTTTAAGAATTAAGTATTTTAAGAATTTATCGCTTTAGGGATTTTTTACCTATGTAAATATGACGTACCAGTAATTCAACTCTTGGGTTGGAAAGCTATATAAATAAACTATCTATCTACCTATCAAAGCAATTCTTGTAAGGAAAATCTTTTATGGTAAGAAACTTATCCTATAATGTCTTGATAGTATGCAGACATCTTGTTTTACTCATTGTCATAATGAGCATCATAGGAATATTTTTATGCCCATAGACGCCCCATAGAACTATTACATGGGAAATCTATGGGCAACAAGAACACTAAGAGTTAAATTACAAAGAGTTTTTATCCCATACAGTTCCCATAGAATTACGATGATGGGAAATCTATGGGACATATTTGACATCTTTGTCAGCTGGTATGGGTAATCTATGGAATAATACGGTGTGGATATTCCATACAATAACCATAGATAAGGAAGATTGAGGAAATGTCTCATTGCTATGGGATATGTATGGGGAATGTATTCCCATAGCTCGTCCATACAATGGGAAGCATCTGGTTTTCTTCCCATATACTTCCCGTAGCTTAAAATGTGTCAAAATATATGCCCATAGCAGTTCCACATCATCATCCAACCTTCCCATACCATTCCCACATATGGGTCAGATATGGCCCAAACTTTCCCATATCATTACCATACTTTTGCTTTGGTAAGGGCCCTCCTGGCCTGAAACAGTTTGTCTAATACTGAAGATTTTTATGTCACCTTCATAACAAGGATATCTTTAGCTAGAGTGATGATTACTGCACGTAATAGAACCTACCTACAACTGAAAGTAAAAATTCATCTCCACCGAATAATGCATGCACTTTCTTCCAGCAACCTTGCCAGAAGTCACCAGATGCACCCCAGAACCTCTCTACTTGCCTGGGAAAGAATCCAAGAAAATTACCTCCTTTTAAAATAAAGATAACACTGACATCACTGACATTAATCTTTAGAGTATCTACAAACTTCAAATGGGAAAATTTATGTATCAATACAGATCTGGCTTACTTCCTTATAGCTTCAATAACATGTTTTTGGTGACACGCCAGGTGCATTCTTATGGCACTAGAAGTTAGGAGCATTTTTATTTACCACAATGCAGGACTAATATAAGAAAGTTCTTCATCAGTTTCCAAGGTCCTAAATTTTTTAACTCTCTTAGTTTTGAAATTCGAAATGCAACAAGTACTGCTTCCTTTAGTTGTAAGCTGAAAGCATTCCTCTTATCATAAATAGTAATTTAAACATATATTATAATTATATGTTTTTTTTTTTTTACCTTTGCTCTTTTATTTTCATTTTTTTTTCTTTTTGTCATTTCGCTTTTTTTAGCCTAGAACTATGATTAGTACGACTATCTAATATATTTATTTTAAGATTTACTGTAGCTCTGCCATTGATTTTCCCATGTGTAATTATGATAATATTTTGTTCTAATTATCTAACTGAGGGAGCCCATTCCTTATTAGCCCGGTGGCTTCTCTTGAGCTTCCTCGCCATGAGAGTTTAAATAATTAGATTTTATTTGATTTTATTTGATTTTATTGCAAACAAAACAAAAATAAAAAAATAAAAAATCACTTTCCAATAAACTAATGTAATGATTGCTGTGTTGCAAACAAAAGAGGCTTCTGCGAATATCACTCTGGCTTTGTCTTAAATGACTTCAAACTAGAAAACATATTAATTTATTGTCTCTAACCATGTAATTGTGTTCCTTGCTGCAGCAAAACAAATAAGTGCTGTGCCAACAACAAATGCAGTTTTTTTCAAAGCTGCAATTATGTTCTGCTTACCATCCTAAAAATGACAAAAAAAAGGGCCAAGTTTGAGGTTTTACGAATATCATTACCTTAGTACAGTACTTCACATATCTCACATCTACACTTTAAAAGGAATAAAAAACTCTTAGAGCAAAAGATTTATAAAAGATGAATGTGTAATTATTGAGGTGTTAAAATTCTGACACTGTAACAACTTCCTGTGAATGAGCTTATCATTCACCTGATTCTCCATCAGATGAAATTCTATAAGTTTATCAACTGAGGTTACACTGTAAATTATGTAGATTCAGGCCCCCATCCAGATTAGTGTTTCCTTAACACTTTAAATCTCCAGAGTGACAAACATATATTTTCTCCTAACTATATCAATGCATCAAAAGAGAAAATTATGAGAATTGACTAAAAAATCACCAAAACAAAAGTGCTTTGATCTTCTACCAATGTCTCTAAACCTGTTTAGGAAATGTACGGGGATCAGTTTTGAGAATTTGTATTTGGATATTGAGGGTTTAAGGGTCAAACCAGCATTTGCCCTTGTACATGTATGAAGTCCATTGTTTCCCATGGTTTCCAGTCTGTTCAAGTAGGGAATTTTTCATTTTTGAAAGACAGCACCAAGGCATGTGAGATTGGTTTATGTTTTTTGGGTAACTATGAGGGATATTAGGGTCACTAAAAATAGTCAGCAGCTGGAAAACTCAAGGCAAAATCAGCTGCCTATTTAACAGGAAAGCCACCATTTTCAAATTTTCTAACAGCCCTGTTGGTAGTAAAAGTGCAATTAAGATTTTGTCACATTAATTGAGAAAACAACTTGAGAGAAATACTTTACTCTGACACCATTCCACTCTTTGGCTTAAGTTCAGAAAAAAAAGGTAACATCCTCAAAAGAGCAAGCCAAAGTTTTTTCATCAACAAACATGAAAGGTACAAATTCTAATGAAAATGAAACTGCTCATACTGTTGATTGCATTTTCTTGTCTCTTGGCTTGGCCCATTCTGGTTCAGGCATTACTGGATAATCCACTTCTGTCATTGCTAAGAAAACAAAATAGAAATATTATTCAGGCAATATTATTGGCAATAAAAAATATAATCATCTCCACTTTGTTGCAGTTAAAAATATAGATACCTTACCAGAAGGAGTAATACAGGAGGGTATTTGTCCGGGTTTGTCTGTTTTAGTTCAATAAGTTGCAAATCACAACTAATTAAACAGAACAGAATCAGTCTCTAAGTGTTTCCCTCTAAAACATTGATATTTTTGATGTGTTTAATGAACAAAATCAATTCAGCATGATAAACTGCATGCTCAACCCACGCTTTATTGAACAGAACTATCCAAAACAATTCCTTTGGTCAAGTGACTGTTGAACCATGTAAGTTTGGCCCATAAATTCACTCTATGGTGGGGTTTTATTGGAAGTTGGAGTAGGCAACAATACTGTAATTACAATACAGATTCATTTACATAAGAGTGGATCCTGTAATATTAACTAGAATTTGCAAGTCATTCAAGCTCACTCAAGGTTACCATGCTTTCTTCCTTCAAAGATACAATCATAAATTGTATAAAAACATTTCTCATGATGTACTGTATTCACAACTGAATTTGACAGGATAAAAAAAATAACCCAACCTTGAACGACCTTAGATGACGTAACATTTATCTCGTTGTCTTGGAAAACTTTAGAGAAAACTTCCCGAGCCACTTACGTACATGGATGTGCTACGCCCCCAGAAACACCCCAAACAATTCCAATAGACTTTCTCTGGTTTAAAAACCCAACTAACTCTATCATTTAGCGACGTTAAATACCGAAAAAGTTCAGCATTGAGACCCGAAGTCGCTGTATCGATAAACTATTGAGCTCTGCGTCGATTCACTACTAAATTCCTCGATCTGTATCGGAAATTCGTAAGCGTCAGATGTTTTACGTAATATTTCTTTTATTCCAGCTTTCATCTTTTGCCCGAAAATAAATAACCAAATGACAAACGTAGGTACCTGATATTTGATAAATAATATAGTGTTACTCTTGGATGAGTCCTATAACTTACACCGCACTTTATAGCACATGATTTCATATGTTTGGACAATGATCAAAACAAGACATGTTGCCGCCATTTTCAATTTTGAACCTAAACTAACTTTTTCGATCCTCAAGCCTACAAGAAAAACCACATAGACGATTACGGAAGGAGATTTAGAGACAAAAAATAACGTTGAAAGTATCTCTTTACTTTTTTTGCCTTTTGAAGGGCGAAAAATAAGTGTTAATGAATAAACTGTAGAACGCGGAAAGACAGGTGATTTTGTTTGGCGGTCTGTTGTGATAAACGCGCGTTTCTTGCTACAGAGTCAGATAACTAGACAATTCAACTTACTTTACTTGGGCCTAAAGACCAATTTTCTCTTCCACCGTCCTCTTTTCTTAAAAAATTTCACCGATATTACCACAACCTGGAGTATCACGGCCGACACTCGACGGACAAACCCTTTTCGCTCACTTCAGGGCGCCTTCTCTGTGTTTTGTTGACATCGGTCATGTGACATTATTTGGGTCCAAAGTCCCACGAGGGATCGGCCCCAGATTGTTTCAATGTGGGGGTTTGTTATGACTCGGCGCGATTTTAATTAACTTCGATTCTTATGCTAAGATGACGGCACAACGATTTGCAAATCAATTGAAATTTTCTGTTCTCGTGATGTAAACAATAAATTCAATGACGCCACACAAGTTAAAGCACTAGCGCGTTCATCCGATGAGGTCGATGAGGCATGGACCCACACTGCAAAAAAATTTCGCGGGAAAGGGGCCTGAAGCGAGTTTCTAAACCTAAAACGGGCGTAAGCAAGTTTTAAAACTATTCTGAAAAAAAGTATTGAAACACTGCTGTAATTATTTTTGTCAATTTGTGTATCCTTCACTATAAGATAAGAAGCAGGTGTTTTTATAGTAGCAGGCTTTTTTTCTGTCCATAGTGGCTCCCGGTTTCTTGAAGGCCCTCATAAATGAGTAACCGAGTTTAATTGTCTGAACGAACGGTTTCAGACGGGTAACAAGGGTCGGAAGGGGTATTTTCGGGATCCGGGATTTGACCAAAATACCGTGCGGGATTCGGGAAAATGCAAAATATCTTGACGAGAAACGGGATTCCGACTGTTAGCCTAGAAGAATTGGGCACGGGATGCGAGACTTTTCCCCTTTCTCTCGGGAACTCGGGAAATCTTTACGTCCAACCACGCGAGCATTCAGTGGCTCTCTCCTCCGCAGAGGCCTCTTTGTGTCGCGGGAGCCTCTGCGGAGCAGAGAGATCCAGTGGTGTCTGCTATCACAGCAAACAAGAGTGGATGGTTATTAATGATTATCTGGTTGAAACTGTTAAGTTATCGACATCTAGACAAGCACACAGTGCAGAAGCCCCACTGTGTCGACCGCATGCCTGGAAAGTACACGTGGTGCAATAGCATTGCTTAAGCTCTTTTACACCCATGATTGTAAACTTGAGGGAGCTATTATTGTTTCATCAGCTAAATTTTGATGACGAGAGAGAAACGAGAGAGGCGCGCGAGCATAATGTTAAAAGGAGAAAAAGCGCTGGCCCCTTTGCGAACCAACAGCGCTCGCGCACGCTCTGATTGTCTAACAGGACTTAAAGCATGCAGCCTTCATAGCAAGCGTTTCCTTGTGACTAGGAGCAAAGAAAGACCAAGGAAAGACGAGGAACGGGATTTTCAGTTTTGGCCGGGCGAAAAATGGAACTAGAGCCAGAAAATGATGATATTTTGTTCTTATTATTTAACTGAGGGAGCCCATTCCTTATAAGCCCGGTGGCTTCTCTTGGGCTTCCTCGCCATCAGAGTTTAAGTAATTAGATTTATTTTTTTTTCATTTGTACAATTTTTGGCAAACAAACAATAAACAATCAACAAAAAATGTCCCATTTTTCGCACGGTCTTCAGGGTCTTTGACTCTTGTTCCCCGTTCTTTGCTCCGAAACCGCACGGAAACACTTGCTACGCAGGCTAATCAGATGTACTGTTCTCCACCCTCAAGATCGGCGCGGCGCAGATTCGCCCCGTTACAGAAATCGCGTAGCCTGAATTTCATCTGATTGCTTCGAGTCATTTCCTACGACTCGAATTCAGGCTAGAAATCGCGCCGAAATCACCCATTTCTTGTGTGTGAACAGAAGCGTTGCCGGCGCGAAAGCTATCTGGTGTAATGTTAACGTAGCCTTAGTCCTGGCTATGCATGTTCACACTAGTGCCTGGCACATGATACCGAATGGGTAAACATCACGTGGCTGAAATGGGATAACCTGCGATCAGGCGTTTTTTTTTGGGGGGGGGGGCAGGGGGGGGAACGGGGAAAAAAGGGGAAGAACGGACCGCCCGGATCGCAGGTTAGAAATGGGAAAACAAAACATACAAATTAAAAAAGGTCTATTGGCTCTCGCCTTAACCGAGTTTCCTGGAACCTTTCAAAACGTTGCAAATCGTCTACATGAAAAACATTGTTTTGAAGTTAGCCCGGCTAGGCGGGTCACTTCTTGCCGAGCCAACTTTTTGTTTTTCATGTGAACCGTCCGCCTCGTTTTGTAAGGAAAAAGTTAGCCCGTTCAGGGTTGCCTGCGTAGCAAGCGTTTCGCAGGCTAGCTCAGGAAGCTAAGGGTTCTTCTTACTTGCGCCCGCAAACATGGCAGCTTAAACACAAAATACCATGCGCTAGCTTTCAGGCTTCTCGCTAAAATTATCTTTTGCCGCCTGTGAAATCGTTCAAAAATTTGTTCCGATTTTACCTTTTTTCGCATGAGCTTGAAGCTTATATTAGACTCTAAGCGAAAAGTTAACGTATTATTTTTCCAGATGGCTGGCACAAAAGACGACGTTCAAGGCGTTGCAGAACTGTTGGCAAAAACGAAAGTTGAGCAAGTGAACGTCGTTAGTTTCAAAGGAAAAAGTTTTAAGTTAGACTCCGAAGATGACGGTAAGAAATAAGCTTAAGCCTTTCGTATCCTAAAGGTGCGAAGAAAATCAGTCTTAATAACCTTCTGTAAAAGAACTTGTCGCCAGGGGTTTTTATCATTCCTTAAGTCTATTTTGTAATTGGCTGTAGATGACATGGGACGGATATCAATTAAGCGGTATTAATAGTTTGGATCCAATACATACATGTGCTTATCTGCTTGGTTCAGTATTGTCTATTTATCATAAGTATTCATGTGATATTTGGTTCAAACCATGGTCAATTTGCTTACATGTTTTACTAGTTTGGTTAACTCGCTTACCACATGACTCGAGTTAATAAACCCTTCCACAGCGAAAATACATCAACACTACTAGAAGTGCCTGGTGGTAGGGGGATGGAGGGGGGGGGGGCGGAGGTGGGAGTTTTTGCACCACACCACACTACTGTCTGAAAGGATTTGTGACTTTCCAGAGCCATACTTGTAGCTTTGTGGTTTTTCAGCTTAGAATCACTCTTGAACCTGGCAAATGTTAATACTGTTAGTATGGCGTTCTTTCCGGCATTGATGGTTAATTTAGCTAACTGCTTAATAATAATAAAATAACAACAATAATAAATCATGTTGTTGACTATTGACGGCAGTGCTCAGTCATTTTTGACAGCCAGGAAAAAACAGCCTACAGATTCAGGCTAAAAGCTGTGATTTTATTGTGAACCCTGTGCTCTATTCCTCACCGTGGTAAGCTTGAGTAAAAAAATTCCATAACCCTTCATTTCACATCAAAATTATCCCTGTCAGTGTTTTACCATTGTCGTTGTGCTTGTCTTCGTTGCTGGGGTAGTTTCAATTCATATTATTTCTTTTGTGTTACTTGCCAACATTTCTTGAATGTCTTATATTGTTCTTTCAAGGCTTTCCTGAACATACCCTAAAATAGCCATTGACAATAGGTACAATGTAAGTTGGACATAGCTGATTCATAATAATTTTTATACATAGTTTGTTTAATTTACAGCTGTAGAGGTTGTAAATGTAATCAAGGCCAGTAAAGATGTTCAGGCATTATGTTTGGAGGGTAACACCATAGGTGTGGACGCTGCTAAGGCCATTGGAGAAGCACTTTCAACAAGAAAAGAATTGGAGGTGAGCTGTTAAGATTGGCGTCCATAATTCATATTATGAATACTGAGATCTCACAAAAAAAATTTTGGCAGGGTTTCCGGGGCAAGCATGCAGCTCTCACATTTTGCTTTGTGATTGATTTTGATAGAAGAATGACTTGCCTGCACCCTTGCCCACTGAGCAAGAGTCCAAGACTACCAGATGGGCCTTTTTTCTACAATCAGGGACACACACTTGTTTAAAATGCGTGCTTTTATCAAACGTTTAGTTAATTTATTATTTTACTCCTTTTAAACTCTGTAAATCCCCTCAACCCCCCCGAAATCAATGTTGTCTGAAGTCAAAGAAAGACTTGAGGGTTCAAAATACAACATTGATTTTGGGGGGGAAGGGGTTGGGGTAGATAGGTGAAGGGGATAGGCCCACTTTGCAAAAAGGGGACATTTTAAGGAAGTGTCTCAACACTTTTGTCCCTCATTTTAGCTCTGCTAGAAAACAGTGATGAAGTAACCTTTAAATAGAACTGAATGTGACATTGCATCTGATTTATTTTTCAGAGGGCACTGTGGAGTGATATCTTTACGGGAAGGTTAAGATCTGAAATTCCGCTGGCATTGGTATGTATAAACCATAGATACATGTATTATGCCAAAAAACCCTGTCTCTCCCAAGAATGCTTCAAATCCGAGTTCAAGAAAATTTAAAAATTCATTTTCTGAAATTATATGTTTAATATCTACTGAAATAAAGTGCTAGAGTGTGTGTTTAGAAACTGGCACACCTTTTAAGATCCTTTGGAAAACACAAAATTCTTAAGAAAATGCTTCAAACTATTTTTATTCTTTAAAAATTATACTGAAAAGCAAAATGTCCATAGAGTTTGTATGATAATTTAGAATAGTTGTGAACACAACAGCATTTTACTGTATTTTCAGACTCAAAAGTTACAACTACCGGTACTCTACATTGTCATTATTTCTGTGTTCAAAACAAGCCTGCATGGGGGTGGAAGGGTTTACCAATTGATAATAACCTTTATTTTAAGAGGTTGACACCAATTACTATAAAAAGTATTCTCCCTAGTGGCCCTCTAAAAACAAAATTGATAATAATAAATTACAACAGTCGTGATAAAAAGCCTATTTACAAATAGTTATAATTATAATAAAGGATCTTTAAAATTCTAAACAAGTATTCTCCCTCCCTAGTGGCCCTCTAAAAACAAAATTGATAACAATAAAATTACAACAACATTGTTCATTTCTGAAGTAGTCATGTACTTATTGACTAAGTGGGAGGGCCGGACAGGAAAATATTTGGCTCGAGGTCTGGACGTGTGGACTTATAAGCACAGCGAGGTCTTTGCGTCCTGACCGAGATCCAAATATTTTCATGTCTGGCCTGACCTAACTCAGTCAAAAAGTGTTTTATCTTGTGACTATTATGTTTGAATTTTTCTGATGGAACTAACCTGCATCGATCAGTAAGCTTTTCTAGCAGAGGTGTAATTGTTTTTCCAGTCCTATCACCTGACGGGTAAGGCCCTCATACAGGCCATTTTTCATATGGTTTTCCAACAAAATTGCGCGTCGGGCTGTACGGGTCATATGATCAAATGTTCTTTTCTCTGTTTTGTTTTTTTAGGGACATCTTAGTGACGGTGTCATAACAGCTAATGCTCAACTTGTTGAACTAGACCTTAGTGACAATGCATTTGGTCCTGATGGGGTGAAAGCATGTGTAAAGCTGCTAACAAGCAAAGCCTGTTACTCATTAAAAACACTTAAGTTAAATAATAATGGCCTTGGTGTTGGTGGAGGCAAGGTTAGTGCTTGTTAGAAAATTTAATCTTAAAATGAGAAGTGGGAGTGAAACTGTCAGACTGAGTGTAGTGGAGGTTGTACTTGTCAGTACTTCAAAACAATATTGTTGAGGTGTTGGAAGTACAGTCGAACCTCGATTTAATGAAGGGCCAAGGGACTGTAAAAACTTGTTCTCTATAACAAAGATTAGTTTATATAGGTTTTTTCCATATACCGGTAATTATTTTCCTACTAGTAATAACCAAAGGTTACAAAGTGTGGGCGACAATGATCAAGGGTCAAAACGCTTTTTCTCCAGCGTGCTTTGCGTAAGTTTTATGTGACAGATGGTCAAAACATGCATGATCAGATTACGAGTGATAGAAGGTCCAAAAGTGCGTGATCAAAGTGCATTCTGTTCATTCCACACATTCTTAGTGGAAATCCAAACGAATGCTCATGGCTACATACATGCGACGCATGCATATTAACAACCTGGATATTAGGATTGCGGGCTCCTCTTGTCGCCTGCCATTACTGGGGTAAATAAAGTCGTTTGTTATAATGAGGACTTTTGTTATGAAAGGTTTGTTATATCGAGGTTCCACTGTAACAGAATTTGTGATGAAGCTTGAGAAATGCCTATTTATTTCATCTTCAAATTGACTGGTCTGGCCAGTTAATTCTGACTTTTGGTTAGCACCCTAGGATATCTATACAGGTCCAATTTAAGTAAAAATAATGTTTAGCTTGTTATTCCCCCTTACTGATATGACAACTATTGAATACTGTGGAAAATAAAATGATGTTATTTGTTTACCAGTAACACCTAAGAACATGAAAATGACACTTGTAAAAACCTGAATTTTGTGTGAGAGAATATTTGGTCATTTTTGTAGATTCTCTCCAAGGCTCTGATTGACTGCCATAAAACCAGCTCAGACGCTGGTACCCCCCTGCAGCTTCAAGTGTTCATATCTGGTAGAAATCGACTAGAAAATCCTGGTGCCACATCATTAGCAGAGGCTTTTCAGGTAATGCATGGAACAGATGTCATGTAATAAGAGGCATTACTGTGTGTAGTACGTGTATCATGTACTGCTATCTTTTAATCAAATCCACACTACATTGTAAATTCATAAACTTCATGTTTCTGATCATCACAGAACTTTGCTGTGTTTTGTATCACTTGTTTTGCTTTTCTTAATTGCTTGATTAAACTTGCTATTGGATATTTTTAATACTTCAATTTGTTTGTTTGTTTGTTTGTTTGTTTTCAGACAATAGGGAGTCTAGAAGAGGTTCAAATGCCACAAAATGGAATCCTTCATGAAGGAATAGCAGCCTTAGCAGAAGCATTTAAATCCAATCCCAATCTCAAGGTCTGTAAACTGTCTATTTATTGACAATCTTTCACTGTTTTTCATGTTCCTGTACGTACACCTTATGAAGATGAGAAGCAATGGCCAAGTGGTTGACGACTTGAACTTTAGACCTGTAAGTCTGTGTTCAAGCCTCACCATGGCATTGGTTTTTTAGACAAGAAAATTTGACTCCACTAGTCTAGGTGTGTTAATGGGTAACATAAGCAACATACTGCTGTAGGCAACTGTACAAGATCAAGCATCCGGAGTACATGTAGCAATACTCCTACATTGAAGATGCTTCATGCTACAAAAACCACAGGGACGTTAAGCTCCAACCATGTGGGTCTCCTTATCTCATGTGTGCCTTAGTTTTTACCCCTTACCTATTCATCTATTCAGTTGATGCACTAGGCAATTGGAATTGCTGGGATACAAGCAAGGTGCCCAGCTGAATTCTACCATAATCAGAGTAAAACAGTCCAGAGTACTTTTTTAAACACCAAAAATTACCTTGTATAGATGTTCAGTTTCACTTGGTCTTTTCAATGGACAGTTTCTTGTTTATCTGTATTGTTCTAAATTCCTGCAATATAGTCTATGTTGCTTAAGACCATTGTTCTTAAACTGTTATCTTGCCTAAAAGAAAGCACTGATTGCAAATTGTCTGTTGTGTCTTTTTATAGATCTTGAATTTAAATGACAACACATTTACTTCAAAGGGAGCAACAGCAATGGCAAAGGTAAAGTTACCTTTTCATCAAATAATTATTATTTGCTATTATACTTATAATTATTATAAATACTATTAAAGGGGGCAATTTCATTCTATAGTGTATACACCACACCATTTTTAAAGCTTTTGCTAACTGATTTAAGTCAACATTGCAGAAAAGTAACAGCTTAAATCTGCATGTACCCCACCCCACCCCCCGCTCCCCACGGGTTAGGGGGTGGAGATGTATGACATTTAAGACTGCTACCAATGGGGTTATATTTTGATGCTCTGATCTTTGAGACGCTGACGTAAAAAGTTCCTCGTGATCCAACCACTTTCCAGAACTGACTCTGGAGTCGTGATAGATCTTTGTAGGTATATGGAAAGAAATCTTGGTAATTTGTAACAGGCGCTTGTTTTGTAGGTGCTACCAAGCCTTAAAAATCTTGAGGTCATCAACTTTGGAGACTGCCTAGTCAAAACAGAAGGCGCCAAAGCATTGGCAAAGAGTTTACGAACTTCAGTGAATAACTTGAAAGAGCTAAACTTGTCTTTTGATGAGATAAACAAAGAAGGAGCATTGGCAATTGTTGAGGCTTTGGAGAGTAAAGATTCTTTGAAGAAACTGGAATTAAATGGTGGGTATACAAAGCAGGTGGTTTGTTTAGCTGCGGCCATAGTACAGATTGTCCCCATTGTCTGCCTTTATGGAGAAAATGTGTATTTATACTTTACAGGAAGACATAATAGGGCCCCGAATGTAGTCGTCTACTTTAGCGTTCTTTCATAGGTCGCTTAGGAAAGGAGTGGTGGCCTGGGTAGGAAGTGCCTGCACAAGCGCTTGTGTAGTAAAAGGAGGGTTAGAGTTTGACCTGATGTTTGTTTTGCTCTCTCTTCACTGGTTTCAGGCAACCAGAAACACAAATTTGAAATAGATAGAAAGACGTTGTTCGAGCTGACATTGATTCTATCACTGAATTGAAGAACAATACAGTACATGGGTGAAGCCAAAATAATATTACAGTGGAGTTCAAAATCCTTTTTCCACCAAACACTCCCGTAAATAGTGCATACATGTACCTTCTCTAATCATATTCGATTTACGGTCATTTCGTTCCATAGTCAGATCGTTCCAAGTCAGATCGTTCCAATCAATAGTCAGATCGTTCCACAAAATGGTCAGTTCGTTCCACAAAAAAGTCAGTTCGTTCCACATATGAAAAGTCAAGTAAATTTTTCTAAATTTGTTGAGTGAACTTTACCGAGAAGAAAAACGTTTCGTTCAGACCACAAGCTGATAAAATAATAATCCATCCAAAGGCGATTCGATCCATCCCAAGTCGTTTGAAAACAAACAAGAAACGATTTCAACCAGCCACGGGCTTTAACATTTAAGCCGCCGCTATGAGAGCTTTTGAGCTAGAGACGATTGATGGTTTTGAAAGATATAGCACAACAAGTAAAAGCTATTCCGTTCTGAAGGTACAGTATTTCGAAGCGCTTGTGACCAGAAGCGCTAGAATTATGCAAATTTTGAAAACAACGCGAGTTTCGAATTACAATCTCGATTTTATGGTAATTTGTCTCGCGGAAAATATAAATGAGCATTGCAAGCATTTTATCGCCTTCAACCTTTTATTAATATCCTTTTTACATGCGGGGACGTTTGGGTCGTCCTAATGACTCCCGCCCCTAAACAACATACAGTATCACAAAAAACAACCTATGTTTTCAAATGAATAATGACCTTAACCTAACGCAAAATCGTGTGAACTAGCGCGAATTATCTACATCGGCTAAACCTATGTTTTTCGGCACCTATATATCCCCTGTATACTAAAGCGAAAATTGAACTTCTAAGCTAATAGGCCCAACCTATGTTTTCTAGACTAGTTTCAGTGGGTGGCGATCAGGCTAGATACGTGTTTTTTCTTAGGCTATCTTGGATTTGTTGATTTAAAATTCTCGCTTTGTTGCTTGGTTATAGTTGGAGCGTTTTCAAAAAAGTTCTGTTTTTGATCGTTTTACAGTTGGCGTAATGCTTAAGCGCGTAAAAAAAAAATGGTTTTCAAACGAAACGCTCTGATGTGTACCGGGTCTACGGTTAACCGCTTCTCAGAAAATCAAAGACAAGAGTTATTCATTATTTGATTTTATTTTACAGGAAATGCCATTGGGGAAGATGGAATTGAAGAAGTTAAGGGCTGGCTTGAGTCAAATGGTCGTCTTGATGCTCTTGGTTCGCTTAGTGATGACGAGGGAGAGGTTGACGATGATGAAGATGAAGAAGGAGATGAAGAACTGGGTGGCGGCGACAGCGATGATGGAGAAGCGGGTGATGAACTGAATCTTAGTGTGACAGGTGTCAGCCTTAAACCAGAGTCACCGCTGCTTGGTACTGATGAAGAAATAGAAAAAGAACTCATCAAGGTAGGTCTGGAAACTAAAGTATATCCAGCGATCATTGTTTAGGAAATTATTGTTTCACTTTGTAGCGTTTTCTTACATGCACTACAGCCAAAGTTATGGATGATAAAAAACGACAGAGTGAGACCTTGATAAATGGGTGCGAGCCTCCTTAACAAGTTGAGCTTCCAAATCCAAGTCATCAACCGTGTTGCAAAGTGGAAATATCGAGCAGACAGCTCACACTTCTCTAAGCATCCAGCTTATTAGAAGCCTTGACTGAGACTAGATTGTGATTACGGAGACCATGCTGAATAAATTTTCTGGTCACTTGAATCTCGAAAATTTTCTTTACCGTCCATATTTTGTTGCACAGGTTAGGTAACCATCATGCCAGCTGAGTGGCATACTCCCAATACCCCGAGGGTGCGAACTCAGAAATGTCTAAATTTCCTTAAAATGTTTGATTTTCTGCGTGTGACGTGGTGCCATTTTTGACAAACCAGAAAAAGTTCCTTCATAAATTGCACTCACAGTCTTATGTTCCTAGGAAGCTGAACAACTATTTTGTTGAGTGAAAGTTTGGCAACTCTCGCTGTAAAGTAACGCTTACATTGAGCATATCAAGCGCTAATTAGTTTTCTGTTACGTTTGTCACAGGGACGTAAATCGCCGAGGGAAGATTCCAATAAAGACTGACAAAGACAACGTGATATACACTACACGTACAAGTCCATCCAATATTGCGGTCTCCTTCAATTCAGTTCCATTTTGCCTAGACAAACTTTGTATTAATTTTACTTTTAGTTACTGAAAAAATATAAGATTAGGATAAAAAAAATGGCATCACGTCACTTAGATCAAGAGCAGTTTAACTGTCAACATCGTGGATAGAATAGTTAGGTTGTTTCCTTTTTGAAATTTTAGCCTGTGTATTTTTACGTAGTTGTTTATTTTCATCGAATACTCTAAGCTTAGCTTTCAAATTTTCTTATTTTAAAAGTCTTCGACTAGCAGCGCTTAAGTTGACTCGGCTGAGAAGGTTACTCTCTTTCCCGGGACAACTCTTTTCTGTATTGTAAATAGGGCCTGAGTGTTTTAAAAGTTGATAGTTTTCTAAGATTTCTGAGAAAAAACAAAGCAATCGCTCGGTGGAATTCGAAAAATTCGTAAGGCCTGGTTCAGACGCCGAACTTTTCATGAGCCGAACCTAATACTTTGGATTAAGCAAATGAAAAGTTGGGCGTCTGAATCAATTACGAAAACACCTGTTTCAATTTGGAACGGCTCAGCCGTTCTTCCCGCCTAGCCCGGCCTAGAATTTCGACTATGGATCGACTTTGGAACGGCTTTGATTCAGACGCCGAACTTTTTGTGTACCGAACCTAACACTTATATTTTTATAACGTTTTTTGTAAGCAGGTTTACTCCAAAGTGAGTATTTTTCCCCTTTTGAATTTAGTTTGGCTGGAATTACGATTGGCGTCTGAATCAACCCGGGCGGTCTAAATAATTTGAGTCGGCCTTAATTCGAATTACTCTAGGTTCGGTTCATGAAACGTTCGGTGTCTGAACCGAACCTAAATGACACACATATTTTCTTACGTTTTCATATTTCTTGACTTTTCGTTTGCAAATCAATGAACTGAAACTAAAAACTTTCATCTCAAAACGGTATACGCTGTAACATAAATCGTGTATAGCTGTACGATAAAGGGGGGTTAATTTAATTTGCCATTTTATTATATTGTATTTATTACTGTGTTCAAAAGTGTAGTTAGACCTTATGTATTATATTCCGCACCATTTCTGGTGAAAATCGAAATATAATTACAATTTAATTATTTATTCTCACTCTCAAAATATACACCGTTTTGAACCAATTATTTTACACACGTTTTAATTTAGAAAAATATCCATTTTTATTTGAAAAGTAGTAGTTACCTAGCGGGTATTATATTGTATTGATATATTAAAGAGTGTGTTATACACTTTGTCTTGTAACCTGGTTTTATGAAATGTGGTAATACAAAAGCTACCAAATAACCCTTAAAATTGTCATAATTACGAGGATTTGTAATATTATGTAATGATCTTTCCAGAAAGCAGGACGAAAAATACTCTTTCATAGGTTTTCGTTTTTCTATCTCCGTGATAAATCTGCCATTAGCGCTCTAAGGGGCCAAGATATGGCTCGGTTTGCAGATTCGCCACGCATAGGCAAGAGGAGGGTAGAGGGCAAAATACGTATCAAAAGTTAGACAATCACATTGTCATTCTTATTCTGTGATGGCTCCACACAAATTCCAAATCAAAATGTAGCTTTATGTTATTCTCGTCATAGATTCAAGAAACTCTCTGATGAGGCTTTGGCTCTATAGGTTTACCCCTTGACTCTGGCATTCCCCCTCCTCCAATCCCCTCCCAGCGTCTCGGCGGAGGGGGTGTGGGCTCCCGCCCTTACCCTCACGCCCAATCTTCTCCCGGTGTCTGGGAGAAGGGGTGTAGCACACCGCCCTCACTCCCCTCCCCCAATCTCCTCTTGGGGTCTGGGAGAAGGGGGTGTGGGCTCCCGCCCTCACTTCCCTCCCCTAATCCCCTAATATAAACTGGGACGTTTTTTTGACAAGTTTCATTTCGTGCTGTAGATAGAGAAAAAGTAATTTTTCTCCATTTAGATGAATCTTCCTTCCTTTTACTAGATTGACCTTTTCTTAACTTCATTGCATTTGCAAATGGTTAATGGTGTTTTTAAATTGATTTATTTGTGTAGGTGACGAACACGGACGTGGTAAAAGATTTCCTTTTGGGACCGACGTTAGAGAGGCTGAAGAAAATACCAATCAAACAAAGGTCTTTTCTGATAGCCGAGAATTTAAGGGTACGCATCTATTTTAATTTATGAGTTATATTTGCTAACTTGAAGTCTAGGCCACTTTCGAGGAGTTAAAGGGACGGCTTTTTCAAAACATGTCGACAAATCGTGGAGTGTCGTCGGAGCAATTTTGGCGTAAAAAAACGTAAAGCACAAACTGAACTATTGAATCTGGACGATGACTAAGAATGGAGAATCAATAATCACGTCAGTGAGTCAAATATTTTACGTTTTCCTAGACTGAATAGCTAAGGAGGTCCGAGTAAGGGCTTTCTTTTCTTCGCCAGTTACAAAGCGTGCACGCAAATTGATTTAACTGAAATTAAAAAATGCAAAAATCTGCAAGATTTTGGATGCGACTCCCTCGAACAGATTGGCTTACGAACTCGTTATCTTTGAGCGCATGGGCAGCAAACATCCAAAAAAGCCGGTTTTTTTGTTGCCACTAAATTTTTGAGGGAGATCGTCAGAAAGTGTCCTAATATTTGCAGCCGAATGCTATTCGGAACTGCCGATAAAAACCGAGAAACAAGAAGACAAGGAAACTGCATTTTTATGTTGAAACAATTGTCTTTTTTTGTTTGTATTTTAACAGGATCATTTACATGATGCAAATGAAGTAGCAAGATTTTTTGTGTCGGTGAGTTTTGTAAACACGGTGTTGTTTTATCTCATTTAATACACTTAACCTGAGCTCAGTGTGCATTTTCCAGGTTTGCGTCATCCTCAAAGATGATAAAACATCCCTTTTGGAGTGTTCAGGTAAGATCGATTGGTTTCTTTTTACGATAGAATAGAATTTTAATATCAGTCAATTGTCCTTTTTAAAATGATTTTACCCGTCAAAGTTGGGAAAGACAATCCACCCACTCACCAAGTTCTCTTTGTCCACTGAGAGGCCGCCGAGCATTCCCAAGTAAGAAAAGTTATCATGCGAAAAAATGAAAATAAAAATATAAACCTAAAATGATTAAAACTGCGAAAGGTTTTTAATACCGTCAACTGACGTGGCACAACTTACTTCGACTCTGAAGATGACTACTGCTCAGGTTGTCGAAACGTCAGTTCAGTCAGTCACTGTCAACAACAGTCCTATAGTATTTAGGACGACGTTCACTCGGACGATTATACTCAACCTACTTATAAGACGATCAAGGTGGATAACAGAACTTTGTGCTATTTTGTTAGTAGAAAAAAATTAAAAACGGATATTATGAAATACCCAATTTGCAGAAAAGCTTAAATTTGCCTGTTTTTAAAAGATACAAACAGTGTTCGATTGCCCAACCTTCGATCGCCTTTCTCTCGATGGGCCAGATATGTCATTTAAGGAACAGGTTTCCGCTGAGCAATTCTGTTGTTGTTTTAGAGCCAATCCTGAAGACAGCCTTTGAATCTGATATGTGTAAGGAAGAAGGTTTAGTCTCCGCCCTTTTGATTCACATGGGTCTTCTCAAGGTAATAACACTGATCAGCTTTAGTGACAGGAATTGTAGCTCTTGTCTCTTCGTTTTGGTTGGCTCGCCAAAAAAGTCGACTTGTGGACAAATCTATGGGGGTCATGGGGGCATGTGTGTTAGCCAGCCGTGGTTGGAGAATAAAATGTGGCAAGTTGAGGGTTGTACGCCTGAAAGTTTCTCCTTGCTTTTCGTCAAGAAATATAGCAGCTCGATCATTGAATACCCGATCATTAAAAATAACAATTATTATAACAAGTCCAATCAAAAGCTCTTATTATTCGTGCCCCGATAATCTCTCCTGTTGACTATGTCTGTCAACCGAAAAGTCGACTGACTTGACCTTAAGGTTGTCGCTTATATGGTCCAAATACGTAATTGTTTTGTAGCTCATTTCTACTACCAAGTGTGATGTGTTGTTGTGTAATTTTATTGTTATCTGCTTCTTTGTTGTTTTTAGGGCGAGGAGAAGGTTGAATCTGCCAAAGACATATCCGGTCCACTGACGGCTTTAGAACATGCTGCTAAACAACCTTATTTTCCCACACATTTAAAATCCTTCTTCATCGCTTTTATTTCAAAGTAAGGAAAATAAAATTTTGAAATAGTTGTTGAAATGTTTAAATAATGCAGAAAAGCAAAGGTAACTGAAGCATGCTTTTCTAGGAAGCGTTCAAGGTTACCTATGATCCAGCTACCAAATAGGTCAGCTAATGCGAAGACACGCGACATTTTGAATTTTACTTCTTTTCGTTATGACTGAACTTAAAAATGATTTACCTTTTTTGTCTTTATCGAAACCTAGGTTTGTTCTTAACACTTGCTCATGATCTTCAAGATTTATCAGTTCCTGGTATTTGATTCTAGCTTGGAATATGGATAGGAAAAACGATATAACCCATCTTTTCTGTTGTTTTCAGGCCCAACAAACTCTTGGAGTCCTGCTCAGAGGCTCGTCATAGATTTTTACAGACGCTCTATCAGATTTGATCGTAGCGCGCCGGGTCCTATTCACCGCTCATCTGAAGCTGCTCCTTCCTGTTGTTTATCCAAGAAACTTGAGTGAAGAACAGAAGCCCAAGATATTTAGTTTAACTGCATGAAATGTAGTTGTCCATGGCGTGTTGTTTGATTACAGTAAATTCTCTTTTATTAATGGACACATCCCTAAAACGGATTCACTAGAGTCGGTCCGTGCTATTCAGTCGTTAGTCATTTTAATTCACTTGCTTTAGGCCGATCATCTGGGGGATTCAGTGCCGGTCCCAATTATTTCCCGTCCAAAAGAGAGAGGGAGGTTTGATTGTACAGATAGTGATATTTCTCCCATCCTCGGAGGTCGCGTCGAGAAAAACGGCGCGGAGAAGGTTTTCAGGCCTTTGAATATTTTCCAAATTCGCTTTTTTGAAAGTTTTTATTCCTTTTGAAATGCGACGTAAAATAGAGGATTAGAATTCTTTAGTTCTTATAGCGGCAAATAGGTTACCACAAACTGTTTAACGACGCGATCAGAGTTGAGAAATCTTTTCTTTTGTCCTTAGTCAGCGTTTACGTCCTGTAAAATGGACAAGGGCAATGTATTTTTAGCTGTTGGATAACCATAAGGTTCGTTTTGACATCAGTCAAGAGCCATTATGGCTCTTGCTTCAGTATACTTTGACGTACATCTGAGATGTAATCTTTCCAATCAAGCTAAGATAACTTGCGCAAGCTTGTATGAGTTTGGCTACGTTCAAAATATACCGCCCGGATAACTTTACGTGCGGACACCAAAAGCGATCCGTTATAGTGTCAACACCTATCCGATATGTGACTCTCCACTTTCGAGGTTCGCGCAGCGCAGCTTTGCTCCGTTTCAGAAATCGCGCCGAAATCATCGTTCTCATGTGTGGACAGAAGCCTTATCTGACATGGGTTTCCTCACTGCTGGCGTAAAAGCAACCTCGTTCCCAGGGTTCTCTCCTACCCGCCCTACGCTCCGTAGGGCGGGTAGGAGAGAACCCTGGGAACGAGGTTGGCGTAAAAGCTATGCAAATTAAACATCGCATTTCACATGTGCCCAATCTAAGATTACTCATTTAGGAAACGACAACAATGGATTTAAATTCGGCTGATGTGGAATTCGACGTTTGAAACTGGTACATTCTCAGCAAATGCAGACCCAGACCCAAGCTGCATTTTGGAATGATTCGAATAAAATCACTTATCTCAGTCCGTTTATCTTTTAACTTTTACTGTCTGTTCGCTGTCGGTAAGTTTTAGATTTGGAGATGCAGCTAACAGGGTCAAACAGCACCTCGCTGAACCGCTCACACAAAGCCAACAGGCAGGAAAAGAAACAACACAAATGTAATTAAAATTGAGATCTTGATATAAACAAGGCCCTCTTAACACAAGCTTCCTCAAAATCAAGTAACTGAAATAAAAGTCTCACCTAAGAAAACGGCGATGTCACCACTGGTTTCCCGTACGTCTGAGGAACGAACGCAAAAATTCCATACTGATTACGTGTCACTACCCAGATCTGAGTGCTGCTTCTGATTGGTTGAAGCAACTTCCCCTGGGGCACGAACCATTAGTAGACTGAGAGCAGTCTCTCTTTTTCATTACGCGCGTAGTCATTTGCGCTTCTCGCGCGTTTTGCTAGACGGACAAAGAAAAAAGAGAGACCGCTCGTAGTCCAATCAGAAGTATTGCCCAGATCTGAATGGCAGGTTGATTGTCAGTATGTAATTTCGCGCTCGTTCCTCGCCCGTCATTAGGGACCTTAACATCCAACGACACGACGGCAACGAGAACGTCTAAAAAACAATAAATACGAAGTCGCTAAAAATATTTGTGGTGTTCTCTTAGGGAGGTACAGGTGGTATACCTGAGTAATTGCTAAATGTCTTTGAAGTAAAGCTTTACCATACACACAGATTTCAAGAGGAAACTGAAAATGTTTATTAAGGTTTTCTGAGAGCACGAGGCTTGATTACATGTAGAATTTCATTGACTTTTCTGAGTGTGTGAGGCATTTTTCGCGACCATAGCACTCCAATTAAAGCAATGTTTCAGCTCTTCCCTAAGCCCCACTAACTGTGCTAGTTACTGGTGAAGATCAGATGGAGCGTTATTCATCGTACACAGGCGACGATATATATTTACATTTTTACATGATCTGCATGTTAATAAATCTTGTCCTGATTCGGTAATGGTATATACAGTAAAAACGAAGGTACAGATGACCACAATAAAGGTCAACTTTTCAGTAATTATAAGGACTATAAGGTACAAGTTGACCGGTAAACGTAACACACAGGTTGACCTCTGTATGCCTAGCCGTTATAAAGAGGTTGGACGGTTTGGTGTCAAGGAAACTGTTTTGAGCCCTGTGCTGGAGCAGGCCCCGGCTGTTCAAAGGCTCGGGATAGCGCTATCCTGCATCGGATAAATCACTATCCAGCGGATAAGAATTAGAGAAACTGAGCAACTGCACTACGATCCACTGAACAGAGATTTATCCCCTGTATAGCGCTACATCCGCCTTTTGAACAACTGGGGCCTGATTACTAAAGTAGTCATGACCTATCTTCAAGGAATAAGTCGTAAGATTTTGACTCAAATGCAGAAAAAGTGATTCTAAAGGGAGAGGGGCTGTCTACACTTGGTCACACTTGGTGCTCGGGAACCAGTGCCTGGGTACCTGCACAAAATGGTGCTGTGTTCATGACACTTTAAGTATCCGATATGTGACTGTGTACATAGCTACTCCATTTTGCCCTGTCAGACGCCAGCACGCCGGCACCGTGCCCGAATTCTAGCGTGGGTACTTGAAAAAAGGGTGTGTTCACATTAGTGCCCAACGAGTACCGTACTTGGGCACCAAGTCTGAAAGCTGCCTTAATTAAGGGTGGTCATAGGAGGTACGCTTTTGAATCGGACGATATGAGACACCGTTCATTAGGAGAAAGCCGGGCGTTTTCTATTTGTCATAACTGGCTGGCCAGACCAGTTCAGACATAAGGAGAATTTCACTATAAGTAAGGACTTTCCAGTCAGATCGGTTTGTCCCTAGAAAACATGCACGCAGTATGGCTAATTCAATAAAGGTTACTTCAAATGGGCATGGGGACTTGCGCATTGGAAGCAATGGTCACTTAAGTAAATCATTGCATTGTTCCATAGGCCCAAACGCCCAATTACTAATGACCAATGTAATACCAAAGAAACGTTTTTTGATTTAGCTGTATATATACTTAAGTTGACCGGTCTGGCTGGCCAGGTTTGACTTTTGGAAAGCGCGCCCTTAGGTAATAGACATGCCGCTGTTCTTGAATCACATGGTCGAAATAAAAATAACATAAAGTAATAAAAAAAAATCTAAGGGTCAAGTGATGTCAGCTGAACGACAAGGATAATTTTTACAATCTGAATATATCCTGCAAAATCTGCTCTTGGTGTAAGCCTTTCTTAGTCTGTTGTAAGTTAAGTCAATAGTGGTGACGATTTTTTCTGCAAATTGACGTAAGCAACTTCGGAGGGTACGCGTGTTCTCGATTGATTGTAATTTTGATCGTTCTCTTTGAGAAGACTCATGTAAGTTCCTTTATTATGGGCCCAGTTTTCATATGTTGGATATTTAAGGTCTTGATAACGGTTCTTGCCAGAATTCCGAGTTTGAAAAGTATTCTTTTCCGATTCTGATGAGGGAACGGTAGCCTGCTCTTCTGCACCGTTTTCTCCATTCTTCTCCCCAACATTTGCAGGCGGCGGCGTCAATAAAGGCGGCAGAAGTCTTGAGTTCTTACTAAGTGGACGGGCATAGATTGGAGCCTCGTTTCTCTCTTGATTCGCGCCATTTTCATGTTTAAAGAAGACTTTTATCTCGGTGTGCGAATCCACAGGTGTAAGGTAATCAGATTCTTCTGTGTTATCTTCCACTTCTACCACTACATCATTACTAGTACTATCATTGCTATCTGCATTGCTGTCATTTTCACAAAGCGGCTGGGTTGTTTCATTGTTAAGGGGAATTAATGTATCGGCGTCGGTTACAGCACATTTAGGTTTATTATCCTCCAAGCGGTCAGTTAAGTTCCTTGTTTTCTGTCTCTTTGCGCAGCAACACAAAATAGACACGATCAAAATGACAATTAACACGAATCCCCCTCCTGCAGATGCACCAATGATAAGAAACTGAATCATCTGAAACTCATCTTGTGTTGGGGGTTCTCTGGTAGTAGTTTCTTGTCTATCTGTTGTGTGTTCTGTGGTAGTAGTTTCTTGTCTATCTGTTGTGTGTTCTGTGGTAGTAGTTTCTTGTGTATCTTCTGTTGGGGGTTCTGTCGTGTTTTTAAATACCTTTCCTTGACCTGTTGAGAGAAGATATGAGTTGTTTACAATCAAACAGTTAAATTCAACAGTGAAATCTTCAAAGCTCAGTTGAAAGTGGACAGACGCTCCCCAGGGGGGAATCGAACCCCGGTCTCCCGGGAGACAGGCGGGGATACTTCCGAGAACCGCATATATCTTGTGCCATCATGAAATAAGTAGAGCTTTTTCACTTCATTTGTTTGTTTGTTTCTTTTTGCCCCATCTGGCGTCATGTGTCGTTCTTAAGGGAATATTGCCTTTGTCGTACTATGTTTCGTATACCTTTAATATTATCACTTATTTCGGGCGAATTTGGAATAGAAATATTTCGCGGGACTTGAATTTCGCGATTTTGACTAGTCGCATCACCGTTTTTCAAGGTAATTAAATTTCGCGAATCAAGTATACACTGGTTTTCATTTTTGAAACTTCGATTTCTACATTTTATTTAGCCATAACAGAATAGAAACGCAACAAGTAACTGGCTGAAATGTTTAACAATGTTATAACATAACATCTTTTAAAGGTACACAGATATCATAGGCAACCGAGGCACTATTTAACTCGACGGCGCTGCCAGTTAACTTTTAGATAGGGATCGCCTCAATATTTTCAAATGGATCTTCAGACTATAAAGTTGTCTTCCCTTGAACAAGTTTGATTATTCCCACTTTGCTCCATCCTTTTAATTTGGAACGTGCCGCTTTCTCACACTGCTTGTCAAGTGGTTGTAAAAGCTCACCAGCCTGGTGGCATGTAAGGTCTTGAGCACAAATAGCCTTAAATCGACCTCAATCTCATTAGTGCTGTTCCCTGATTCCATTTGTTTCTGAACTTCAGCCAAATACCAAGTTGTAAACATATCTGCGCTTTAAAAAGGATATGTTGATGGCAAGTTTGAAGACTGTGCTGAGGAAGTATTGCAAATACAGGACCTAATTTAGCAAGATGAGTCAGATAATGAGGAATAAGGACATACGCTGAACTGAAATTTGAGCCTCCTCCTAGCACAGAGTTCCTAGCAGACGGAAAACTTAAATATAGGTTTTCATATAGGTCACTAAATTTCCCGTCTTTAATTTTCGCGGCACCTTTTTTTGGCGGGACTTTAATTTCACGGAATTTTTTAAATCGCGAAAAATAAGTCTCGCGAAAAGAAAGGATAATAAGGTACATGTGAATTGGATAACATTTCACGGAAACATCACGTTGTTTAAATGGGCGGAAAAAAGAACTCAAGAATCGGCTCTTGAACAGGTATAGGTAAAAGAAATAAAGACAAAAATAATTCTGAAAGTAATGATATTTCGGCGATAGTGAGGTGTCACATATACTTCTGATAATAACTGTCCGAAAATCTCGAATCTCAGCACCTCATCTTTTTTTACCTGGCTCGTTTTTATTTATTTTGGAGGGGGGAGGGGGGGGGGGGGGCGGAAGTGGGTGGCCCTTTCTTAGATCCGCCGCAGCTCGATAGAGTGTGTTCTTGTTCACCTCGATTATCCGAACGGTGTTGGTAAAATATCTAATGCAATAGCTTACCTTGAATTCTCGTACAATTCAAACGAACATCTATTGTTTGACTGGAGTTCAGAATGAAGGGATCCGGACTGACAACACTGCATCGCCACTGCGGTTTGGTAGAGTTCAAATTATCATAAAACCCGAAATAACCTAACGCAAAGGGAAAAAAAAATAGAAAATAAAACACTCATGTCCTGTTTTCAGATGAAGTCGCTGCCAAGTTCCGTTATTACGGCTAGGCATCACTGAAGTTTATGCAGTTCCTGGCCATAAATTTCTCAGTCTAAAGGAAGCCAGTTACTCAGTTCAACCATGCAATCAGTTTTCAACCATGTCCGTAGGAAAGAGAAGTACTTACTCATAGTGTCTACCGTATTGAACTTATACGAAAACTATGATCTCATTTTGGGATATAGGAAGAGGCTAGGATAGTGCAAGTACAGCCTTTATTTGGTCACTTCAGCAGTTCAGCAAAATATTTCTTTGGGGTTAGAAACTATTTCTAAACCGCGTGATTCATCACAAATCAAAGAGAATTCTCTAATCTACAGAGTAAACACTGTATTTGGCCCGGGGGGAGCACTTCCTTATTTGGCCTACACGGGTATGTGCCGCTGAACAGGGTATGGTTTTCAAGGTCTTGAGTCTTAAACAGGGTATACAATTTCACTATTAAGCGTCTTGAACACGGTGTCTTTTTGGACTGGAAGCCTTTCAAAGACAGCGGAGACTTGCGATGAGTGGTTTACATTTGCAACACCAATATTTTTTTTCCTAAATGTCTATTTCCACGATTTTAGTGTGAAAATTACTTAATTCTGTATGGAAGACAAAACAAATCATGAGGGTCGGCAGAAAGTAGTGTCTCCTGTCTTAAACAGGGTAGCGAAATGAGCAATTTTTGTCTTAAACAGGGTCGGGGTTTGAAGGCCTCCGCGGCACAACTCTACCCAGACTTCCCTTGAATGCCCCCCGGGTATTTCGCTAGTAGCTGTGAACTTCTGACACGTCATGCAATGTATTGAGCAGACATTACCCGAAGCATCGTCTAGCACTAAACAATGGTCGAGAAAGAGACCCACTTCAAAGCTTAATAAAGACTTACGAGAATCTAACGATGGCTTCTGCATCGTACATCAGCGGCCTTAGTTTGTAGCGATTTACCGGTAACCGATACCTATTTATCCTTCACCCTGGGGGAGGGGGTTACTCTCGACATAGCCAGAAAGGGGTATCTTTTTCAGGCTTCCGCTGTGTAAAGGCTATAGTGATATATTATTACGAGTTAAAAACTATAAAGGGTGGGAAATCATTCATACGCTTAAGGGGCTAACAAGCG